>NW_027461978.1:23299-45643 GCF_050947455.1 Rhinoderma darwinii | reverse complement strand
TCTGGATGTTTCCCAGGCGAGCTATTGACCCGTAAATCATAGACGCTCGATCTTGGTTACTTTCGCTTTCGCGGCTGGCAGCAAAGTTCAGAACCAAGTTTCTGAGGATAACTCTTGAACCGTTAGTCATAGACGCTCGAGCTTGGTTGCATTCATTTCAGCGCGTGGCAGCCAGTATAAAAAACACTGTCTTTGACTTCTCTGGATGTTTCCCAGGCGAGCTATTGGCAGCATGTTCAGAACCACTGTTTCTGAGGCTAATTCTTGAACCGTAAGTCATAGACGCTCGATCTTGGTTGCATTCGTTTCAGCGCCTGGCAATTAGTATAGAAGCACTGTCTTTGACTTCTCTGGATGTTTCCCAGGCGAGCTATTGACCCATAAATCATAGACGCTCGATCTTGGTTACTTTCGCTTTCGCGGCTGGCAGCAAAGTTCAGAACCAAGTTTCTGAGGATAACTCTTGAACCGTAAGTCATAGACGCTCGATCTTGGTTGCATTCGTTTCAGCGCGTGGCAGCCAGTATAAAAAAACACTGTCTTTGACTTCTCTGGATGTTTCCAAGGCGAGCTATTGGCAGCATGTTCAGAACCACTGTTTCTGAGGCTAATTCTTGAACCGTAAGTCATAGACGCTCGATCTTGGTTGCATTAGTTTCAGCGACTGGCAATTAGTATAGAAGCACTGTCTTTGACTTCTCTGGATGTTTCCCAGGCGAGCTATTGACCCGTAAATCATAGACGCTCGATCTTGGTTACTTTCACTTTCGCGGCTGGCAGCAAAGTTCAGAACCAAGTGTCTGAGGATAACTCTTGAACCGTAAGTCATAGACGCTCGATCTTGGTTGCATTCGTTTCAGCGCGTGGCAGCCAGCATACAAAACACTGTCTTTGACTTCTCTGGATGTTTCCCAGGCGCGCTATTGGCAGTATGTTCAGAACCACTGTTTCTGAGGCTAATTCTTGAACCGTAAGTCATAGACGCTCGATCTTGGTTGCATTCGTTTCAGCACCTGGCAATTAGTATAGAAGCATTGTCTTTGACTTCTCTGGATGTTTCCCAGGCGAGCTATTGACCCATAAATCATAGACGCTCGATCTTGGTTACTTACGCTTTCGCGGCTGGCAGCAAAGTTCAGAACCAAGTTTCTGAGGATAACTCTTGAACCGTAAGTCATAGACGCTCGATCTTGGTTGCATTCGTTTCAGCGCGTGGCAGCCAGTATAAAAAAACACTGTCTTTGACTTCTCTGGATGTTTCCCAGGCGAGCTATTGGCAGCATGTTCAGAACCACTGTTTCTGAGGCTAATTCTTGAACCGTAAGTCATAGACGCTCGATCTTGCTTGCATTCGTTTCAGCGCCTGGCAATTAGCATAGAAGCACTGTCTTTGACTTCTCTGGATGTTTCCCAGGCGAGCTATTGACCCATAAATCATAGATGCTCGATCTTGGTTACTTACGCTTTCGCGGCTGGCAGCAAAGTTCAGAACCAAGTTTCTGAGGATAACTCTTGAACCGTAAGTCATAGACGCTCGATCTTGGTTGCATTCGTTTCAGCGCGTGGCAGCCAGTATAAAAAAACACTGTCTTTGACTTCTCTGGATGTTTCCCAGGCGAGCTATTGGCAGCATGTTCAGAACCACTGTTTCTGAGGCTAATTCTTGAACCGTAAGTCATAGACGCTCGATCTTGGTTGCATTCGTTTCAGCGCCTGGCAATTAGTATAGAAGCACTGTCTTTGACTTCTCTGGATGTTTCCCAGGCGAGCTATTGACCCGTAAATCATAGACGCTCGATCTTGGTTACTTTCGCTTTCGCGGCTGGCAGCAAAGTTCAGAACCAAGTTTCTGAGGATAACTCTTGAACCGTAAGTCATAGATGCTCAATCTTGGTTGCATTCGATTCAGCGCGTGGCAGCCAGTATAAAAAACACTGTATTTGACTTCTCTGGATGTTTCCCAGGCGAGCTATTGGCAGCATGTTCAGAACCACTGTTTCTGAGGCTAATTCTTGAACCGTAAGTCATAGACACTCGATCTTGGTTGCATTAGTTTCAGCGCCTGACAATTAGTATAGAAGCACTGTCTTTGACTTCTCTGGATGTTTCCCAGGCGAGCTATTGACCCGTAAATCATAGACGCTCGATCTTGGTTACTTTCACTTTCGCGGCTGGCAGCAAAGTTCAGAACCAAGTTTCTGAGGATATCTCTTGAACCGTAAGTCATAGACGCTCGATCTTGGTTGCATTCGTTTCAGCGCGTGGCAGCCAGTATAAAAAAACACTGTCTTTGACTTCTCTGGATGTTTCCCAGGCGAGCTATTGGCAGCATGTTCAGAACCACTGTTTCTGAGGCTAATTCTTGAACCGTAAGTCATAGACGCTCGATCTTGGTTGCATTCGTTTCAGCGCCTGGCAATTAGCATAGAAGCACTGTCTTTGACTTCTCTGGATGTTTCCCAGGCGAGCTATTGACCCATAAATCATAGATGCTCGATCTTGGTTACTTACGCTTTCGCGGCTGGCAGCAAAGTTCAGAACCAAGTTTCTGAGGATAACTCTTGAACCGTAAGTCATAGACGCTCGATCTTGGTTGCATTCGTTTCAGCGCGTGGCAGCCAGTATAAAAAAACACTGTCTTTGACTTCTCTGGATGTTTCCCAGGCGAGCTATTGGCAGCATGTTCAGAACCACTGTTTCTGAGGCTAATTCTTGAACCGTAAGTCATAGACGCTCGATCTTGGTTGCATTCGTTTCAGCGCCTGGCAATTAGTATAGAAGCACTGTCTTTGACTTCTCTGGATGTTTCCCAGGCGAGCTATTGACCCGTAAATCATAGACGCTCGATCTTGGTTACTTTCGCTTTCGCGGCTGGCAGCAAAGTTCAGAACCAAGTTTCTGAGGATAACTCTTGAACCGTAAGTCATAGACGCTCAATCTTGGTTGCATTCGTTTCAGCGCGTGGCAGCCAGTATAAAAAAACACTGTCTTTGACTTCTCTGGATGTTTCCAAGGCGAGCTATTGGCACCATGTTCAGAACCACTGTTTCTGAGGCTAATTCTTGAACCGTAAGTCATAGACGCTCGATCTTGGTTGCATTAGTTTCAGCGCCTGGCAATTAGTATAGAAGCACTGTCTTTGACTTCTCTGGATGTTTCCCAGACGAGCTATTGACCCGTAAATCATAGACGCTCGATCTTGGTTACTTTCGCTTTCGCGGCTGGCAGCAAAGTTCAGAACCAAGTTTCTGAGGATAACTCTTGAACCGTTAGTCATAGACGCTCGAGCTTGGTTGCATTCATTTCAGCGCGTGGCAGCCAGTATAAAAAACACTGTCTTTGACTTCTCTGGATGTTTCCCAGGCGAGCTATTGGCAGCATGTTCAGAACCACTGTTTCTGAGGCTAATTCTTGAACCGTAAGTCATAGACGCTCGATCTTGGTTGCATTCGTTTCAGCGCCTGGCAATTAGTATAGAAGCACTGTCTTTGACTTCTCTGGATGTTTCCCAGGCGAGCTATTGACCCATAAATCATAGACGCTCGATCTTGGTTACTTTCGCTTTCGCGGCTGGCAGCAAAGTTCAGAACCAAGTTTCTGAGGATAACTCTTGAACCGTAAGTCATAGACGCTCGATCTTGGTTGCATTCGTTTCAGCGCGTGGCAGCCAGTATAAAAAAACACTGTCTTTGACTTCTCTGGATGTTTCCAAGGCGAGCTATTGGCAGCATGTTCAGAACCACTGTTTCTGAGGCTAATTCTTGAACCGTAAGTCATAGACGCTCGATCTTGGTTGCATTAGTTTCAGCGCCTGGCAATTAGTATAGAAGCACTGTCTTTGACTTCTCTGGATGTTTCCCAGGCGAGCTATTGGCAGCATGTTCAGAACCACTGTTTCTGAGGCTAATTCTTGAACCGTAAGTCATAGATGCTCGATCTTGGTTGCATTCGTTTCAGCGCCTGGCAATTAGTATAGAAGCACTGTCTTTAACTTCTCTGGATGTTTCCCAGGCGAACTATTGACCCATAAATCATAGACGCTCGATCTTGGTTACTTTCGCTTTCGCGGCTGGCAGCAAAGTTCAGAACCAAGTTTATGAGGATAAATCTTGAACCGTAAGTCATAGACGCTCCATCTTGGTTGCATTCGTTTCAGCGCGTGGCAGCCAGTATAAAAAACACTGTCTTTGACTTCTCTGGATGTTTCCCAGGCGAGCTATTGCCAGCATGTTCAGAACCACTGTTTCTGAGGCTAATTCTTGAACCGTAAGTCATAGACGCTCGATCTTGGTTGCATTCGTTTCAGCGCCTGGCAATTAGTATAGAAGCACTGTCTTTGACTTCTCTGGATGTTTCCCAGGCGAGCTATTGACCCATAAATCATAGATGCTCGATCTTGGTTACTTACGCTTTCGCGGCTGGCAGCAAAGTTCAGAACCAAGTTTCTGAGGATAACTCTTGAACCGTAAGTCATAGACGCTCGATCTTGGTTGCATTTGTTTCAGCGCGTGGCAGCCAGTATAAAAAAACACTGTCTTTGACTTCTCTGGATGTTTTCCAGGCGAGCTATTGGCAGCATGTTCAGAACCACTGTTTCTGAGGCTAATTCTTGAACCGTAAGTCATAGACGCTCGATCTTGGTTGCATTCGTTTCAGCGCCTGGCAATTAGTATAGAAGCATTGTCTTTGACTTCTCTGGATGTTTCCCAGGTGAGCTATTGACCCGTAAATCATAGACGCTCGATCATGGTTACTTTCGCTTTCGCGGCTGGCAGCAAAGTTCAGAACCAAGTTTCTGAGGATAACTCTTGAACCGTAAGTCATAGACGCTCGATCTTGGTTGCATTCGTTTCAGCGCGTGGCAGCCAGTATAAAAAGCACTGTCTTTGACTTCTCTGGATGTTTCCCAGGCGAGCTATTGGCAGCATGTTCAGAACCACTGTTTCTGAGGCTAATTCTTGAACCGTAAGTCATAGACGCTCGATCTTGGTTGCATTCGTTTCAGCGCCTGGCAATTAGTATAGAAGCACTGTCTTTGACTTCTCTGGATGTTTCCCAGGCGAGCTATTGACCCGTAAATCATAGACGCTCGATCTTGGTTACTTTCGCTTTCGCGGCTGGCAGCAAAGTTCAGAACCAAGTTTCTGAGGATAACTCTTGAACCGTTAGTCATAGACGCTCGAGCTTGGTTGCATTCATTTCAGCGCGTGGCAGCCAGTATAAAAAACACTGTCTTTGACTTCTCTGGATGTTTCCCAGGCGAGCTATTGGCAGCATGTTCAGAACCACTGTTTCTGAGGCTAATTCTTGAACCGTAAGTCATAGACGCTCGATCTTGGTTGCATTCGTTTCAGCGCCTGGCAATTAGTATAGAAGCACTGTCTTTGACTTCTCTGGATGTTTCCCAGGCGAGCTATTGACCCATAAATCATAGACGCTCGATCTTGGTTACTTTCGCTTTCGCGGCTGGCAGCAAAGTTCAGAACCAAGTTTCTGAGGATAACTCTTGAACCGTAAGTCATAGACGCTCGATCTTGGTTGCATTCGTTTCAGCGCGTGGCAGCCAGTATAAAAAAACACTGTCTTTGACTTCTCTGGATGTTTCCAAGGCGAGCTATTGGCAGCATGTTCAGAACCACTGTTTCTGAGGCTAATTCTTGAACCGTAAGTCATAGACGCTCGATCTTGGTTGCATTAGTTTCAGCGACTGGCAATTAGTATAGAAGCACTGTCTTTGACTTCTCTGGATGTTTCCCAGGCGAGCTATTGACCCGTAAATCATAGACGCTCGATCTTGGTTACTTTCACTTTCGCGGCTGGCAGCAAAGTTCAGAACCAAGTGTCTGAGGATAACTCTTGAACCGTAAGTCATAGACGCTCGATCTTGGTTGCATTCGTTTCAGCGCGTGGCAGCCAGCATACAAAACACTGTCTTTGACTTCTCTGGATGTTTCCCAGGCGCGCTATTGGCAGTATGTTCAGAACCACTGTTTCTGAGGCTAATTCTTGAACCGTAAGTCATAGACGCTCGATCTTGGTTGCATTCGTTTCAGCACCTGGCAATTAGTATAGAAGCATTGTCTTTGACTTCTCTGGATGTTTCCCAGGCGAGCTATTGACCCATAAATCATAGACGCTCGATCTTGGTTACTTACGCTTTCGCGGCTGGCAGCAAAGTTCAGAACCAAGTTTCTGAGGATAACTCTTGAACCGTAAGTCATAGACGCTCGATCTTGGTTGCATTCGTTTCAGCGCGTGGCAGCCAGTATAAAAAAACACTGTCTTTGACTTCTCTGGATGTTTCCCAGGCGAGCTATTGGCAGCATGTTCAGAACCACTGTTTCTGAGGCTAATTCTTGAACCGTAAGTCATAGACGCTCGATCTTGGTTGCATTCGTTTCAGCGCCTGGCAATTAGCATAGAAGCACTGTCTTTGACTTCTCTGGATGTTTCCCAGGCGAGCTATTGACCCATAAATCATAGATGCTCGATCTTGGTTACTTACGCTTTCGCGGCTGGCAGCAAAGTTCAGAACCAAGTTTCTGAGGATAACTCTTGAACCGTAAGTCATAGACGCTCGATCTTGGTTGCATTCGTTTCAGCGCGTGGCAGCCAGTATAAAAAAACACTGTCTTTGACTTCTCTGGATGTTTCCCAGGCGAGCTATTGGCAGCATGTTCAGAACCACTGTTTCTGAGGCTAATTCTTGAACCGTAAGTCATAGACGCTCGATCTTGGTTGCATTCGTTTCAGCGCCTGGCAATTAGTATAGAAGCACTGTCTTTGACTTCTCTGGATGTTTCCCAGGCGAGCTATTGACCCGTAAATCATAGACGCTCGATCTTGGTTACTTTCGCTTTCGCGGCTGGCAGCAAAGTTCAGAACCAAGTTTCTGAGGATAACTCTTGAACCGTAAGTCATAGATGCTCAATCTTGGTTGCATTCGATTCAGCGCGTGGCAGCCAGTATAAAAAACACTGTATTTGACTTCTCTGGATGTTTCCCAGGCGAGCTATTGGCAGCATGTTCAGAACCACTGTTTCTGAGGCTAATTCTTGAACCGTAAGTCATAGACACTCGATCTTGGTTGCATTAGTTTCAGCGCCTGACAATTAGTATAGAAGCACTGTCTTTGACTTCTCTGGATGTTTCCCAGGCGAGCTATTGACCCGTAAATCATAGACGCTCGATCTTGGTTACTTTCACTTTCGCGGCTGGCAGCAAAGTTCAGAACCAAGTTTCTGAGGATATCTCTTGAACCGTAAGTCATAGACGCTCGATCTTGGTTGCATTCGTTTCAGCGCGTGGCAGCCAGTATAAAAAAACACTGTCTTTGACTTCTCTGGATGTTTCCCAGGCGAGCTATTGGCAGCATGTTCAGAACCACTGTTTCTGAGGCTAATTCTTGAACCGTAAGTCATAGACGCTCGATCTTGGTTGCATTCGTTTCAGCGCCTGGCAATTAGCATAGAAGCACTGTCTTTGACTTCTCTGGATGTTTCCCAGGCGAGCTATTGACCCATAAATCATAGATGCTCGATCTTGGTTACTTACGCTTTCGCGGCTGGCAGCAAAGTTCAGAACCAAGTTTCTGAGGATAACTCTTGAACCGTAAGTCATAGACGCTCGATCTTGGTTGCATTCGTTTCAGCGCGTGGCAGCCAGTATAAAAAAACACTGTCTTTGACTTCTCTGGATGTTTCCCAGGCGAGCTATTGGCAGCATGTTCAGAACCACTGTTTCTGAGGCTAATTCTTGAACCGTAAGTCATAGACGCTCGATCTTGGTTGCATTCGTTTCAGCGCCTGGCAATTAGTATAGAAGCACTGTCTTTGACTTCTCTGGATGTTTCCCAGGCGAGCTATTGACCCGTAAATCATAGACGCTCGATCTTGGTTACTTTCGCTTTCGCGGCTGGCAGCAAAGTTCAGAACCAAGTTTCTGAGGATAACTCTTGAACCGTAAGTCATAGACGCTCAATCTTGGTTGCATTCGATTCAGCGCGTGGCAGCCAGTATAAAAAACACTGTATTTGACTTCTCTGGATGTTTCCCAGGCGAGCTATTGGCAGCATGTTCAGAACCACTGTTTCTGAGGCTAATTCTTGAACCGTAAGTCATAGACACTCGATCTTGGTTGCATTAGTTTCAGCGCCTGACAATTAGTATAGAAGCACTGTCTTTGACTTCTCTGGATGTTTCCCAGGCGAGCTATTGACCCGTAAATCATAGACGCTCGATCTTGGTTACTTTCACTTTCGCGGCTGGCAGCAAAGTTCAGAACCAAGTTTCTGAGGATATCTCTTGAACCGTAAGTCATAGACGCTCGATCTTGGTTGCATTCGTTTCAGCGCGTGGCAGCCAGTATACAAAACACTGTCTTTGACTTCTCTGGATGTTTCCCAGGCGCGCTATTGGCAGTATGTTCAGAACCACTGTTTCTGAGGCTAATTCTTGAGCCGTACGTCATAGACGCTCGATCTTGGTTGCATTCGTTTCAGCGCCTGGCAATTAGTATAGAAGCACTGTCTTTGACTTCTCTGGATGTTTCCCAGGCGAGCTATTGACCCGTAAATCATAGACGCTCGATCTTGGTTACTTTCGCTTTCGCGGCTGGCAGCAAAGTTCAGAACCAAGTTTCTGAGGATAACTCTTGAACCGTTAGTCATAGACGCTCGAGCTTGGTTGCATTCATTTCAGCGCGTGGCAGCCAGTATAAAAAACACTGTCTTTGACTTCTCTGGATGTTTCCCAGGTGAGCTATTGGCAGCATGTTCAGAACCACTGTTTCTGAGGCTAATTCTTGAACCGTAAGTCATAGACGCTCGATCTTGGTTGCATTCGTTTCAGCGCCTGGCAATTAGTATAGAAGCACTGTCTTTGACTTCTCTGGATGTTTCCCAGGCGAGCTATTGACCCGTAAATCATAGACGCTCGATCTTGGTTACTTTCACTTTCGCGGCTGGCAGCAAAGTTCAGAACCAAGTGTCTGAGGATAACTCTTGAACCGTAAGTCATAGACGCTCGATCTTGGTTGCATTCGTTTCAGCGCGTGGCAGCCAGCATACAAAACACTGTCTTTGACTTCTCTGGATGTTTCCCAGGCGCGCTATTGGCAGTATGTTCAGAACCACTGTTTCTGAGGCTAATTCTTGAACCGTAAGTCATAGACGCTCGATCTTGGTTGCATTCGTTTCAGCACCTGGCAATTAGTATAGAAGCATTGTCTTTGACTTCTCTGGATGTTTCCCAGGCGAGCTATTGACCCATAAATCATAGACGCTCGATCTTGGTTACTTACGCTTTCGCGGCTGGCAGCAAAGTTCAGAACCAAGTTTCTGAGGATAACTCTTGAACCGTAAGTCATAGACGCTCGATCTTGGTTGCATTCGTTTCAGCGCGTGGCAGCCAGTATAAAAAAACACTGTCTTTGACTTCTCTGGATGTTTCCCAGGCGAGCTATTGGCAGCATGTTCAGAACCACTGTTTCTGAGGCTAATTCTTGAACCGTAAGTCATAGACGCTCGATCTTGGTTGCATTCGTTTCAGCGCCTGGCAATTAGCATAGAAGCACTGTCTTTGACTTCTCTGGATGTTTCCCAGGCGAGCTATTGACCCATAAATCATAGATGCTCGATCTTGGTTACTTACGCTTTCGCGGCTGGCAGCAAAGTTCAGAACCAAGTTTCTGAGGATAACTCTTGAACCGTAAGTCATAGACGCTCGATCTTGGTTGCATTCGTTTCAGCGCGTGGCAGCCAGTATAAAAAAACACTGTCTTTGACTTCTCTGGATGTTTCCCAGGCGAGCTATTGGCAGCATGTTCAGAACCACTGTTTCTGAGGCTAATTCTTGAACCGTAAGTCATAGACGCTCGATCTTGGTTGCATTCGTTTCAGCGCCTGGCAATTAGTATAGAAGCACTGTCTTTGACTTCTCTGGATGTTTCCCAGGCGAGCTATTGACCCGTAAATCATAGACGCTCGATCTTGGTTACTTTCGCTTTCGCGGCTGGCAGCAAAGTTCAGAACCAAGTTTCTGAGGATAACTCTTGAACCGTAAGTCATAGATGCTCAATCTTGGTTGCATTCGATTCAGCGCGTGGCAGCCAGTATAAAAAACACTGTATTTGACTTCTCTGGATGTTTCCCAGGCGAGCTATTGGCAGCATGTTCAGAACCACTGTTTCTGAGGCTAATTCTTGAACCGTAAGTCATAGACACTCGATCTTGGTTGCATTAGTTTCAGCGCCTGACAATTAGTATAGAAGCACTGTCTTTGACTTCTCTGGATGTTTCCCAGGCGAGCTATTGACCCGTAAATCATAGACGCTCGATCTTGGTTACTTTCACTTTCGCGGCTGGCAGCAAAGTTCAGAACCAAGTTTCTGAGGATATCTCTTGAACCGTAAGTCATAGACGCTCGATCTTGGTTGCATTCGTTTCAGCGCGTGGCAGCCAGTATAAAAAAAACACTGTCTTTGACTTCTCTGGATGTTTCCCAGGCGAGCTATTGGCAGCATGTTCAGAACCACTGTTTCTGAGGCTAATTCTTGAACCGTAAGTCATAGACGCTCGATCTTGGTTGCATTCGTTTCAGCGCCTGGCAATTAGCATAGAAGCACTGTCTTTGACTTCTCTGGATGTTTCCCAGGCGAGCTATTGACCCATAAATCATAGATGCTCGATCTTGGTTACTTACGCTTTCGCGGCTGGCAGCAAAGTTCAGAACCAAGTTTCTGAGGATAACTCTTGAACCGTAAGTCATAGACGCTCGATCTTGGTTGCATTCGTTTCAGCGCGTGGCAGCCAGTATAAAAAAACACTGTCTTTGACTTCTCTGGATGTTTCCCAGGCGAGCTATTGGCAGCATGTTCAGAACCACTGTTTCTGAGGCTAATTCTTGAACCGTAAGTCATAGACGCTCGATCTTGGTTGCATTCGTTTCAGCGCCTGGCAATTAGTATAGAAGCACTGTCTTTGACTTCTCTGGATGTTTCCCAGGCGAGCTATTGACCCGTAAATCATAGACGCTCGATCTTGGTTACTTTCGCTTTCGCGGCTGGCAGCAAAGTTCAGAACCAAGTTTCTGAGGATAACTCTTGAACCGTAAGTCATAGACGCTCAATCTTGGTTGCATTCGATTCAGCGCGTGGCAGCCAGTATAAAAAACACTGTATTTGACTTCTCTGGATGTTTCCCAGGCGAGCTATTGGCAGCATGTTCAGAACCACTGTTTCTGAGGCTAATTCTTGAACCGTAAGTCATAGACACTCGATCTTGGTTGCATTAGTTTCAGCGCCTGACAATTAGTATAGAAGCACTGTCTTTGACTTCTCTGGATGTTTCCCAGGCGAGCTATTGACCCGTAAATCATAGACGCTCGATCTTGGTTACTTTCACTTTCGCGGCTGGCAGCAAAGTTCAGAACCAAGTTTCTGAGGATATCTCTTGAACCGTAAGTCATAGACGCTCGATCTTGGTTGCATTCGTTTCAGCGCGTGGCAGCCAGTATACAAAACACTGTCTTTGACTTCTCTGGATGTTTCCCAGGCGCGCTATTGGCAGTATGTTCAGAACCACTGTTTCTGAGGCTAATTCTTGAGCCGTACGTCATAGACGCTCGATCTTGGTTGCATTCGTTTCAGCGCCTGGCAATTAGTATAGAAGCACTGTCTTTGACTTCTCTGGATGTTTCCCAGGCGAGCTATTGACCCGTAAATCATAGACGCTCGATCTTGGTTACTTTCGCTTTCGCGGCTGGCAGCAAAGTTCAGAACCAAGTTTCTGAGGATAACTCTTGAACCGTTAGTCATAGACGCTCGAGCTTGGTTGCATTCATTTCAGCGCGTGGCAGCCAGTATAAAAAACACTGTCTTTGACTTCTCTGGATGTTTCCCAGGTGAGCTATTGGCAGCATGTTCAGAACCACTGTTTCTGAGGCTAATTCTTGAACCGTAAGTCATAGACGCTCGATCTTGGTTGCATTCGTTTCAGCGCCTGGCAATTAGTATAGAAGCACTGTCTTTGACTTCTCTGGATGTTTCCCAGGCTAGCTATTGACCCATAAATCATAGACGCTCGATCTTGGTTACTTTCGCTTTCGTGGCTGGCAGCAAAGTTCAGAACCAAGTTTCTGAGGATAGCTCTTGAACCGTAAGTGATAGACGCTCGATCTTGGTTGCATTCGTTTCAGCGCGTGGCAGCCAGTATAAAAAAACACTGTCTTTGACTTCTCTGGATGTTTCCCAGGTGAGCTATTGGCAGCATGTTCAGAACCACTGTTTCTGAGGCTAATTCTTGAACCGTAAGTCATAGACGCTCGATCTTGGTTGCATTCGTTTCAGCGCCTGGCAATTAGTATAGAAGCACTGTCTTTGACTTCTCTGGATGTTTCCCAGGCTAGCTATTGACCCATAAATCATAGACGCTCGATCTTGGTTACTTTCGCTTTCGTGGCTGGCAGCAAAGTTCAGAACCAAGTTTCTGAGGATAACTCTTGAACCGTAAGTGATAGACGCTCGATCTTGGTTGCATTCGTTTCAGCGCGTGGCAGCCAGTATAAAAAAACACTGTCTTTGACTTCTCTGGATGTTTCCAAGGCGAGCTATTGGCAGCATGTTCAGAACCACTGTTTCTGAGGCTAATTCTTGAGCCGTACGTCATAGACGCTCGATCTTGGTTGCATTCGTTTCAGCGCCTGGCAATTAGTATAGAAGCACTGTCTTTGACTTCTCTGGATGTTTCCCAGGCGAGCTATTGACCCGTAAATCATAGACGCTCGATCTTGGTTACTTTTGCTTTCGCGGCTGGCAGCAAAGTTCAGAACCAAGTTTCTGAGGATAACTCTTGAACCGTTAGTCATAGACGCTCGAGCTTGGTTGCATTCATTTCAGCGCGTGGCAGCCAGTATAAAAAACACTGTCTTTGACTTCTCTGGATGTTTCCCAGGTGAGCTATTGGCAGCATGTTCAGAACCACTGTTTCTGAGGCTAATTCTTGAACCGTAAGTCATAGACGCTCGATCTTGGTTGCATTCGTTTCAGCGCCTGGCAATTAGTATAGAAGCACTGTCTTTGACTTCTCTGGATGTTTCCCAGGCGAGCTATTGACCCATAAATCATAGACGCTCGATCTTGGTTACTTTCGCTTTCGTGGCTGGCAGCAAAGTTCAGAACCATGTTTCTGAGGATAACTCTTGAACCGTAAGTCATAGACGCTCGATCTTGGTTGCATTCGTTTCAGCGCGTGGCAGCCAGTATAAAAAACACTGTCTTTGACTTCTCTGGATGTTTCCAAGGCGAGCTATTGGCAGCATGTTCAGAACCACTGTTTCTGAGGCTAATTCTTGAACCGTAAGTCATAGACGCTCGATCTTGGTTGCATTCGTTTCAGCGCCTGGCAATTAGTATAGAAGCACTGTCTTTGACTTCTCTGGATGTTTCCCAGGCGAGCTGTTGACCCATAAATCATAGACGCTCGATCTTGGTTACTTTCACTTTCGCGGCTGGCAGCAAAGTTCAGAACCAAGTGTCTGAGGATAACTCTTGAACCGTAAGTCATAGACGCTCGATCTTGGTTGCATTCGTTTCAGCGCGTGGCAGCCAGTATAAAAAACACTGTCTTTGACTTCTCTGGATGTTTCCCAGGCGAGCTATTGGCAGCATGTTCAGAACCACTGTTTCTGAGGCTAATTCTTGAACCGTAAGTCATAGACGCTCGATCTTGGTTGCATTCGTTTCAGCGCCTGGCAATTAGTATAGAAGCACTGTCTTTGACTTCTCTGGATGTTTCCCAGGCGAGCTATTGACCCGTAAATCATAGACGCTCGATCTTGGTTACTTTCACTTTCGCGGCTGGCAGCAAAGTTCAGAACCAAGTGTCTGAGGATAACTCTTGAACCGTAAGTCATAGACGCTCGATCTTGGTTGCATTCGTTTCAGCGCGTGGCAGCCAGCATACAAAACACTGTCTTTGACTTCTCTGGATGTTTCCCAGGCGCGCTATTGGCAGTATGTTCAGAACCACTGTTTCTGAGGCTAAGTCTTGAACCGTAAGTCATAGACGCTCGATCTTGGTTGCATTAGTTTCAGCGCCTGGCAATTAGTATAGAAGCACTGTCTTTGACTTCTCTGGATGTTTCCCAGGCGAGCTATTGACCCATAAATCATAGACGCTCGATCTTGGTTACTTTCACTTTCGCGGCTGGCAGCAAAGTTCAGAACCAAGTGTCTGAGGATAACTCTTGAACCGTAAGTCATAGACACTCGATCTTGGTTGCATTCGTTTCAGCACCTGGCAATTAGTATAGAAGCATTGTCTTTGACTTCTCTGGATGTTTCCCAGGCGAGCTATTGGCAGCATGTTCAGAACCACTGTTTCTGAGGCTAATTCTTGAACCGTAAGTCATAGACGCTCGATCTTGGTTGCATTCGTTTCAGCGCCTGGCAATTAGTATAGAAGCACTGTCTTTGACTTCTCTGGATGTTTCCCAGGCGAGCTATTGACCCATAAATCATAGATGCTCGATCTTGGTTACTTACGCTTTCGCGGCTGGCAGCAAAGTTCAGAACCAAGTTTCTGAGGATAACTCTTGAACCGTAAGTCATAGACGCTCGATCTTGGTTGCATTCGTTTCAGCGCGTGGCAGCCAGTATAAAAAAACACTGTCTTTGACTTCTCTGGATGTTTCCCAGGCGAGCTATTGGCAGCATGTTCAGAACCACTGTTTCTGAGGCTAATTCTTGAACCGTAAGTCATAGACGCTCGATCTTGGTTGCATTCGTTTCAGCGCCTGGCAATTAGTATAGAAGCACTGTCTTTGACTTCTCTGGATGTTTCCCAGGCGAGCTATTGACCCGTAAATCATAGACGCTCGATCTTGGTTACTTTCGCTTTCGCGGCTGGCAGCAAAGTTCAGAACCAAGTTTCTGAGGATAACTCTTGAACCGTAAGTCATAGACGCTCAATCTTGGTTGCATTCGATTCAGCGCGTGGCAGCCAGTATAAAAAACACTGTCTTTGACTTCTCTGGATGTTTCCCAGGCGAGCTATTGGCAGCATGTTCAGAACCACTGTTTCTGAGGCTAATTCTTGAGCCGTACGTCATAGACGCTCGATCTTGGTTGCATTCGTTTCAGCGCCTGGCAATTAGTATAGAAGCACTGTCTTTGACTTCTCTGGATGTTTCCCAGGCGAGCTATTGACCCGTAAATCATAGACGCTCGATCTTGGTTACTTTCGCTTTCGCGGCTGGCAGCAAAGTTCAGAACCAAGTTTCTGAGGATAACTCTTGAACCGTAAGTCATAGACGCTCGATCTTGGTTGCATTCGTTTCAGCGCGTGGCAGCCAGTATAAAAAAAACACTGTCTTTGACTTCTCTGGATGTTTCCAAGGCGAGCTATTGGCAGCATGTTCAGAACCACTGTTTCTGAGGCTAATTCTTGAGCCGTACGTCATAGACGCTCGATCTTGGTTGCATTCGTTTCAGCGCCTGGCAATTAGTATAGAAGCACTGTCTTTGACTTCTCTGGATGTTTCCCAGGCGAGCTATTGACCCGTAAATCATAGACGCTCGATCTTGGTTACTTTCGCTTTCGCGGCTGGCAGCAAAGTTCAGAACCAAGTTTCTGAGGATAACTCTTGAACCGTTAGTCATAGACGCTCGAGCTTGGTTGCCTTCATTTCAGCACGTGGCAGCCAGTATAAAAAACACTGTCTTTGACTTCTCTGGATGTCTCCCAGGTGAGCTATTGGCAGCATGTTCAGAACCACTGTTTCTGAGGCTAATTCTTGAACCGTAAGTCATAGACGCTCGATCTTGGGTGCATTCGTTTCAGCGCCTGGCAATTAGTATAGAAGCACTGTCTTTGACTTCTCTGGATGTTTCCCAGGCGAGCTATTGACCCATAAATCATAGACGCTCGATCTTGGTTACTTTCGCTTTCGTGGCTGGCAGCAAAGTTCAGAACCAAGTTTATGAGGATAAATCTTGAACCGTAAGTCATAGACGCTCCATCTTGGTTGCATTCGTTTCAGCGCGTGGCAGCCAGTATAAAAAACACTGTCTTTGACTTCTATGGATGTTTCCCAGGCGAGCTATTGCCAGCATGTTCAGAACCACTGTTTCTGAGGCTAATTCTTGAACCGTAAGTCATAGACGCTCGATCTTGGTTGCATTAGTTTCAGCGCCTGGCAATTAGTATAGAAGCACTGTCTTTGACTACTCTGGATGTTTCCCAGGTGAGCTATTGACCCATAAATCATAGACGCTCGATCTTGGTTACTTACGCTTTCGCGGCTGGCAGCAAAGTTCAGAACCAAGTTTCTGAGGATAACTCTTGAACCGTAAGTCATAGACGCTCGATCTTGGTTGCATTCGTTTCAGCGCGTGGCAGCCAGTATAAAAAAACACTGTCTTTGACTTCTCTGGATGTTTCCCAGGCGAGCTATTGGCAGCATGTTCAGAACCACTGTTTCTGAGGCTAATTCTTGAACCGTAAGTCATAGACGCTCGATCTTGGTTGCATTCGTTTCAGCGCCTGGCAATTAGTATAGAAGCACTGTCTTTGACTTCTCTGGATGTTTCCCAGGCGAGCTATTGACCCATAAATCATAGATGCTCGATCTTGGTTACTTACGCTTTCGCGGCTGGCAGCAAAGTTCAGAACCAAGTTTCTGAGGATAACTCTTGAACCGTAAGTCATAGACGCTCGATCTTGGTTGCATTTGTTTCAGCGCGTGGCAGCCAGTATAAAAAACACTGTCTTTGACTTCTCTGGATGTTTTCCAGGCGAGCTATTGGCAGCATGTTCAGAACCACTGTTTCTGAGGCTAATTCTTGAACCGTAAGTCATAGACGCTCGATCTTGGTTGCATTCGTTTCAGCGCCTGGCAATTAGTATAGAAGCACTGTCTTTGACTTCTCTGGATGTTTCCCAGGCGAGCTATTGACCCGTAAATCATAGACGCTCGATCTTGGTTACTTTCGCTTTCGCGGCTGGCAGCAAAGTTCAGAACCAAGTTTCTGAGGATAACTCTTGAACCGTAAGTCATAGACGCTCGATCTTGGTTGCATTCGTTTCAGCGCGTGGCAGCCAGTATAAAAACACTGTCTTTGACTTCTCTGGATGTTTCCCAGGTGAGCTATTGGCAGCATGTTCAGAACCACTGTTTCTGAGGCTAATTCTTGAACCGTAAGTCATAGATGCTCGATCTTGGTTGCATTCGTTTCAGCGCCTGGCAATTAGTATAGAAGCACTGTCTTTAACTTCTCTGGATGTTTCCCAGGCGAACTATTGACCCATAAAACATAGACGCTCGATCTTGGTTACTTTCGCTTTCGCGGCTGGCAGCAAAGTTCAGAACCAAGTTTATGAGGATAAATCTTGAACCGTAAGTCAAAGACGCTCGATCTTGGTTGCATTTGTTTCAGCGCGTGGCAGCCAGTATAAAAAACACTGTCTTTGACTTCTCTGGATGTTTCCCAGGCAAGCTATTGCCAGCATGTTCAGAACCACTGTTTCTGAGGCTAATTCTTGAACCGTAAGTCATAAACGCTCGATCTTGGTTGCATTCGTTTCAGCGCCTGGCAATTAGTATAGAAGTACTGTCTTTCACTTCTCTGGATGTTTCCCAGGCGAGCTATTGACCCATAAATCATAGATGCTCGATCTTGGTTACTTACGCTTTCGCGGCTGGCAGCAAAGTTCAGAACCAAGTTTCTGAGGATAACTCTTGAACCGTAAGTCATAGACGCTCGATCTTGGTTGCATTTGTTTCAGCGCGTGGCAGCCAGTATAAAAAAACACTGTCTTTGACTTCTCTGGATGTTTTCCAGGCGAGCTATTGGCAGCATGTTCAGAACCACTGTTTCTGAGGCTAATTCTTGAACCGTAAGTCATAGACGCTCGATCTTGGTTGCATTCGTTTCAGCGCCTGGCAATTAGTATAGAAGCATTGTCTTTGACTTCTCTGGATGTTTCCCAGGCGAGCTATTGACCCGTAAATCATAGACGCTCGATCTTGGTTACTTTCGCTTTCGCGGCTGGCAGCAAAGTTCAGAACCAAGTTTCTGAGGATAACTCTTGAACCGTAAGTCATAGACGCTCGATCTTGGTTGCATTCGTTTCAGCGCGTGGCAGCCAGTATAAAAAACACTGTCTTTGACTTCTCTGGATGTTTCCCAGGCGAGCTATTGGCAGCATGTTCAGAACCACTGTTTCTGAGGCTAATTCTTGAACCGTAAGTCATAGACGCTCGATCTTGGTTGCATTAGTTTCAGCGCCTGACAATTAGTATAGAAGCACTGTCTTTGACTTCTCTGGATGTTTCCCAGGCGAGCTATTGACCCGTAAATCATAGACGCTCGATCTTGGATACTTTCACTTTCGCGGCTGGCAGCAAAGTTCAGAACCAAGTTTCTGAGGATAACTCTTGAACCGTAAGTCATAGACGCTCGATCTTGGTTGCATTCGCTTCAGCGCGTGGCAGCCAGTATACAAAACACTGTCTTTGACTTCTCTGGATGTTTCCCATGCGAGCTATTGGCAGCATGTTCAGAACCACTGTTTCTGAGGCTAATTCTTGAACCGTAAGTCATAGACGCTCGATCTTGGTTGCATTCGTTTCAGCGCCTGGCAATTAGTATAGAAGCACTGTCTTTGACTTCTCTGGATGTTTCCCAGGCGAGCTATTGACCCGTAAATCATAGACGCTCGATCTTGGTTACTTTCACTTTCGCGGCTGGCAGCAAAGTTCAGAACCAAGTGTCTGAGGATAACTCTTGAACCGTAAGTCCTAGACGCTCGATCTTGGTTGCATTCGTTTCAGCGCGTGGCAGCCAGTATACAAAACACTGTCTTTGACTTCTCTGGATGTTTCCCAGGTGCGCTGTTGGCAGTATGTTCAGAACCACTGTTTCTGAGGCTAATTCTTGAACCGTAAGTCATAGATGCTCGATCTTGGTTGCATTCGTTTCAGCGCCTGGCAATTAGTATAGAAGCACTGTCTTTGACTTCTCTGGATGTTTCCCAGGTGAGCTATTGACCCGTAAATCATAGACGCTCGATCTTGGTTACTTTCGCTTTCGCGGCTGGCAGCAAAGTTCAGAACCAAGTTTCTGAGGATAACTCTTGAACCGTAAGTCATAGACGCTCGAGCTTGGTTGCATTCATTTCAGCGCGTGGCAGCCAGTATAAAAAACACTGTCTTTGACTTCTCTGGATGTTTCCCAGGTGAGCTATTGGCAGCATGTTCAGAACCACTGTTTCTGAGGCTAATTCTTGAACCGTAAGTCATAGACGCTCGATCTTGGTTGCATTCGTTTCAGCGCCTGGCAATTAGTATAGAAGCACTGTCTTTGACTTCTCTGGATGTTTCCCAGGCGAGCTATTGACCCGTAAATCATAGACGCTCGATCTTGGTTACTTTCACTTTCGCGGCTGGCAGCAAAGTTCAGAACCAAGTTTCTGAGGATAACTCTTGAACCGTAAGTCATAGACGCTCGATCTTGGTTGCATTCGTTTCAGCGCGTGGCATCCAGTATAAAAAACACTGTCTTTGACTTCTCTGGATGTTTCCCATGCGAGCTATTGGCAGCATGTTCAGAACCACTGTTTTTGAGGCTAATTCTTGAACCGTAAGTCATAGACGCTCGATCTTGGTTGCATTCGTTTCAGCGCCTGGCAATTAGTATAGAAGCACTGTCTTTGACTTCTCTAGATGTTTCCCAGGCGAGCTATTGACCCATAAATCATAGACGCTCGATCTTGGTTACTTTCGCTTTCGCGGCTGGCAGCAAAGTTCAGAACCAAGTTTCTGAGGATAACTCTTGAATCGTAAGTCATAGACGCTCGATCTTGGTTGCATTCGTTTCAGCGCGTTAGAGCCAGTATAAAAAACACTGTCTTTGACTTCTCTGGATGTTTCCCAGGCGAGCTATTGGCAGCATGTTCAGAACCACTGTTTCTGAGGCTAATTCTTGAACCGTAAGTCATAGACGCTCGATCTTGGTTGCATTCGTTTCAGCGCCTCACAATTAGTATAGAAGCACTGTATTTGACTTCTCTGGATGTTTCCCAGGTGAGCTATTGACCCGTAAATCATAGACGATCGATCTTGGTTACTTTCGCTTTCGCGGCTGGCAGCAAAGTTCAGAACCAAGTTTCTGAGGATAACTCTTGAACCGTAAGTCATAGACGCTCGATCTTGGTTGCATTCGTTTCAGCGCGGGGCAGCCAGTCTAAAAACACAGTCTTGGACTTCTCTGGATGTTTCCCAGGCGAGCTATTGGCAGCATGTTCAGAACCACTGTTTCTGAGGCTAATTCTTGAACCGTAAGTCATAGACGCTCGATCTTGGTTGCATTCGTTTCAGCGTCTGACAATTAGTATAGAAGCACTGTCTTTGACTTCTCTGGATGTTTCCCAGGCGATCTATTGACCCATAAATCATAGACGCTCGATCTTGGTTACTTTCGCTTTCGCGGCTGGCAGAAAAGTTCAGAACCAAGTTTCTGAGGATAACTCTTGAACCGTAAGTCATAGACGCTCCATCTTGGTTGCATTCGTTTCAGCGCGTGGCAGCCAGTCTAAAAAACACTGTCTTTGACTTCTCTGGATGTTTCCCAGGCGAGCTATTGGCAGCATGTTCAGAACCACTGTTTCTGAGGCTAATTCTTGAACCGTAAGTCATAGACACTCGATCTTGGTTGCATTTGTTTCAGCGCCTGGCAATTAGTATAGAAGCACTGTCTTTGACTTCTCTGGATGTTTCCCAGGCGAGCTATTGACCCGTAAATCATAGACGCTCGATCTTGGTTACTTTCGCTTTCGCGGCTGGCAGCAAAGTTCAGAACCAAGTTTCTGAGGATAACTCTTGAACCGTAAGTCATAGACGCTCGATCTTGGTTGCATTCATTTCAGCGCGTGTCAGCCAGTCTAAAAAACACTGTCTTGGACTTCTCTGGATGTTTCCCAGGCGAGCTATTGGCAGCATGTTCAGAACCACTGTTTCTGAGGCTAATTCTTGAACCGTAAGTCATAGACGCTCGATTTTGGTTGCATTCGTTTCAGCGCCTGACAATTAGTATAGAAGCACTGTTTTTGACTTCTCTGGATGTTTCCCAGGCGAGCTATTGGCAGCATGTTCAGAACCACTGTTTCTGAGGCTAATTCTTGAACCGTAAGTCATAGACGCTCGATCTTGGTTGCATTCGTTTCAGCGCCTGACAATTAGTATAGAAGCACTGTTTTTGACTTCTCTGGATGTTTCCCAGGTGAGCTATTGGCAGCATGTTCAGAACCACTGCTTCTGAGGCTAATTCTTGAACCGTAAGTCATAGATGCTCGATCTTGGTTGCATTCGTTTCAGCACCTGGCAATTAGTATAGAAGCACTGTCTTTGACTTCTCTGGATGTTTCCCAGGCGAACTATTGACCCATAAATCATAGACGCTCGATCTTGGTTACTTTCACTTTCGCGGCTGGCAGCAAAGTTCAGAACCAAGTTTCTGAGGATAACTCTTGAACCGTAAGTCATAGACGCTCGATCTTGGTTGCATTCGTTTCAGCGCCTGGCAATTAGTATAGAAGCACTGTCTTTGACTTCTCTGGATGTTTCCCAGGTGAGCTATTGACCCGTAAATCATAGACGCTCGATCTTGGTTACTTTCACTTTTGCGGCTGGCAGCAAAGTTCAGAACCAAGTTTCTGAGGATAACTCTTGAACCGTAAGTCATAGACGCTCCATCTTGGTTGCATTCGTTTCAGCGCGTGGCATCCAGTATAAAAAACACTGTCTTTGACTTCTCTGGATGTTTCCCAGTCGAGCTATTGGCAGCATGTTCAGAACCACTGTTTTTGAGGCTAATTCTTGAACCGTAAGTCATAGACGCTTGATCTTGGTTGCATTCGTTTCAGCGCCTGGCAATTAGTATAGAAGCACTGTCTTTGACTTCTCTAGATGTTTCCCAGGCGAGCTATTGACCCATAAATCATAGACGCTCGATCTTGGTTACTTTCGCTTTCGCGGCTGGCAGCAAAGTTCAGAACCAAGTTTCTGAGGATAACTCTTGAATCGTAAGTCATAGACGCTCGATCTTGGTTGCATTCGATTCAGCGCGTTAGAGCCAGTATAAAAAACACTGTCTTTGACTTCTCTGGATGTTTCCCAGGCGAGCTATTGGCAGCATGTTCAGAACCACTGTTTCTGAGGCTAATTCTTGAACCGTAAGTCATAGACGCTCGATCTTGGTTGCATTCGTTTCAGCGTCTGACAATTAGTATAGAAGCACTGTCTTTGACTTCTCTGGATGTTTCCCAGGCGAGCTATTGACCCGTAAATC
>NW_027461978.1:0-23099 GCF_050947455.1 Rhinoderma darwinii | reverse complement strand
TATAACTTACGGTTCAAGAGTTATCCTCAGAAACTTGGTTCTGAACTTTGCTGCCAGCCGCGAAAGCGAAAGTAACCAAGATCGAGCGTCTATGATTTACGGGTCAATAGCTCGCCTGGGAAACATCCAGAGAAGTCAAAGACAGTGCTTCTATACTAATTGCCAGGCGCTGAAACGAATGCAACCAAGATCGAGCGTCTATGACTTACGGTTCAAGAATTAGCCTCAGAAACAGTGGTTCTGAACATGCTGCCAATAGCTCGCCTGGGAAACATCCAGAGAAGTCAAAGACAGTGTTTTTTTATACTGGCTGCCACGCGCTGAAACGAATGCAACCAAGATCGAGCGTCTATGACTTACGGTTCAAGAGTTATCCTCAGAAACTTGGTTCTGAACTTTGCTGCCAGCCACGAAAGCGAAAGTAACCAAGATCGAGCGTCTATGATTTATGGGTCAATAGCTCGCCTGGGAAACATCCAGAGAAGTCAAAGACAGTGCTTCTATACTAATTGCCAGGCGCTGAAACGAATGCACCCAAGATCGAGCGTCTATGACTTACGGTTCAAGAATTAGCCTCAGAAACAGTGGTTCTGAACATGCTGCCAATAGCTCACCTGGGAAACATCCAGAGAAGTCAAAGACAGTGTTTTTTATACTGGCTGCCGCGCGCTGAAATGAATGCAACCAAGCTCGAGCGTCTATGACTAACGGTTCAAGAGTTATCCTCAGAAACTTGGTTCTGAACTTTGCTGCCAGCCGCGAAAGCGAAAGTAACCAAGATCGAGCGTCTATGATTTACGGGTCAATAGCTCGCCTGGGAAACATCCAGAGAAGTCAAAGACAGTGCTTCTATACTAATTGCCAGGCGCTGAAACGAATGCAACCAAGATCGAGCGTCTATGACTTACGGTTCAAGAGTTATCCTCAGAAACTTGGTTCTGAACTTTGCTGCCAGCCGCGAAAGCGAAAGTAACCAAGATCGAGCGTCTATGATTTACGGGTCAATAGCTCGCCTGGGAAACATCCAGAGAAGTCAAAGACAGTGCTTCTATACTAATTGCCAGGCGCTGAAACGAATGCAACCAAGATCGAGCGTCTATGACTTACGGTTCAAGAATTAGCCTCAGAAACAGTGGTTCTGAACATGCTGCGAATAGCTCGCCTGGGAAACATCCAGAGAAGTCAAAGACAGTGTTTTTTTATACTGGCTGCCACGCGCTGAAACGAATGCAACCAAGATCGAGCGTCTATGACTTACGGTTCAAGAGTTATCCTCAGAAACTTGGTTCTGAACTTTGCTGCCAGC
This sequence comes from Rhinoderma darwinii, assembly GCF_050947455.1. NCBI lineage: Eukaryota > Metazoa > Chordata > Amphibia > Anura > Rhinodermatidae > Rhinoderma > Rhinoderma darwinii. The sequence continues at coordinate 21,793 of NW_027461978.1, read as the reverse complement.
CACGAAAGCGAAAGTAACCAAGATCGAGCGTCTATGATTTATGGGTCAATAGCTCGCCTGGGAAACATCCAGAGAAGTCAAAGACAGTGCTTCTATACTAATTGCCAGGCGCTGAAACGAATGCACCCAAGATCGAGCGTCTATGACTTACGGTTCAAGAATTAGCCTCAGAAACAGTGGTTCTGAACATGCTGCCAATAGCTCACCTGGGAAACATCCAGAGAAGTCAAAGACAGTGTTTTTTATACTGGCTGCATCGCGCTGAAATGAATGCAACCAAGCTCGAGCGTCTATGACTAACGGTTCAAGAGTTATCCTCAGAAACTTGGTTCTGAACTTTGCTGCCAGCCGCGAAAGCGAAAGTAACCAAGATCGAGCGTCTATGATTTACGGGTCAATAGCTCGCCTGGGAAACATCCAGAGAAGTCAAAGACAGTGCTTCTATACTAATTGCCAGGCGCTGAAACGAATGCAACCAAGATCGAGCGTCTATGACGTACGGCTCAAGAATTAGCCTCAGAAACAGTGGTTCTGAACATGCTGCCAATAGCTCGCCTTGGAAACATCCAGAGAAGTCAAAGACAGTGTTTTTTTTATACTGGCTGCCACGCGCTGAAACGAATGCAACCAAGATCGAGCGTCTATGACTTACGGTTCAAGAGTTATCCTCAGAAACTTGGTTCTGAACTTTGCTGCCAGCCACGAAAGCGAAAGTAACCAAGATCGAGCGTCTATGATTTATGGGTCAATAGCTAGCCTGGGAAACATCCAGAGAAGTCAAAGACAGTGCTTCTATACTAATTGCCAGGCGCTGAAACGAATGCAACCAAGATCGAGCGTCTATGACTTACGGTTCAAGAATTAGCCTCAGAAACAGTGGTTCTGAACATGCTGCCAATAGCTCACCTGGGAAACATCCAGAGAAGTCAAAGACAGTGTTTTTTATACTGGCTGCCACGCGCTGAAATGAATGCAACCAAGCTCGAGCGTCTATGACTAACGGTTCAAGAGTTATCCTCAGAAACTTGGTTCTGAACTTTGCTGCCAGCCGCAAAAGCGTAAGTAACCAAGATCGAGCGTCTATGATTTATGGGTCAATAGCTCGCCTGGGAAACATCCAGAGAAGTCAAAGACAATGCTTCTATACTAATTGCCAGGTGCTGAAACGAATGCAACCAAGATCGAGCGTCTATGACTTACGGTTCAAGAGTTATCCTCAGACACTTGGTTCTGAACTTTGCTGCCAGCCGCGAAAGTGAAAGTAACCAAGATCGAGCGTCTATGATTTACGGGTCAATAGCTCGCCTGGGAAACATCCAGAGAAGTCAAAGACAGTGCTTCTATACTAATTGCCAGGCGCTGAAACTAATGCAACCAAGATCGAGCGTCTATGACTTACGGTTCAAGAATTAGCCTCAGAAACAGTAGTTCTGAACATGCTGCCAATAGCTCGCCTGGGAAACATCCAGAGAAGTCAAAGACAGTGTTTTTTTATACTGGCTCCCACGCGCTGAAACGAATGCAACCAAGATCGAGCGTCTATGACTTACGGTTCAAGAGTTATCCTCAGAAACTTGGTTCTGAACTTTGCTGCCAGCCGCGAAAGCGAAAGTAACCAAGATCGAGCGTCTATGATTTACGGGTCAATAGCTCGCCTGGGAAACATCCAGAGAAGTCAAAGACAGTGCTTCTATACTAATTGCCAGGCGCTGAAACGAATGCAACCAAGATCGAGCGTCTATGACTTACGGTTCAAGAATTAGCCTCAGAAACAGTTGTTCTGAACATGCTGCCAATAGCTCGCCTTGGAAACATCCAGAGAAGTCAAAGACAGTGTTTTTTATACTGGCTGCCACGCGCTGAAACGAATGCAACCAAGATCGAGCGTCTATGACTTACGGTTCAAGAGTTATCCTCAGAAACTTGGTTCTGAACTTTGCTGCCAGCCGCGAAAGCGAAAGTAACCAAGATCGAGCGTCTATGATTTACGGGTCAATAGCTCGCCTGGGAAACATCCAGAGAAGTCAAAGACAGTGCTTCTATACTAATTGCCAGGCGCTGAAACGAATGCAACCAAGATCGAGCGTCTATGACTTACGGTTCAAGACTTAGCCTCAGAAACAGTGGTTCTGAACATGCTGCCAATAGCTCACCTGGGAAACATCCAGAGAAGTCAAAGACAGTGTTTTTTATACTGGCTGCCACGCGCTGAAACGAATGCAACCAAGATCGAGCGTCTATGACTTACGGTTCAAGAGTTATCCTCAGAAACTTGGTTCTGAACTTTGCTGCCAGCCGCGAAAGCGAAAGTAACCAAGATCGAGCGTCTATGATTTACGGGTCAATAGCTCGCCTGGGAAACATCCAGAGAAGTCAAAGACAGTGCTTCTATAATAATTGCCAGGCGCTGAAACGAATGCAACCAAGATCGAGCGTCTATGACGTACGGCTCAAGAATTAGCCTCAGAAACAGTGGTTCTGAACATGCTGCCAATAGCTCGCCTTGGAAACATCCAGAGAAGTCAAAGACAGTGTTTTTTTATACTGGCTGCCACGCGCTGAAACGAATGCAACCAAGATCGAGCGTCTATCACTTACGGTTCAAGAGTTATCCTCAGAAACTTGGTTCTGAACTTTGCTGCCAGCCACGAAAGCGAAAGTAACCAAGATCGAGCGTCTATGATTTATGGGTCAATAGCTAGCCTGGGAAACATCCAGAGAAGTCAAAGACAGTGCTTCTATACTAATTGCCAGGCGCTGAAACGAATGCAACCAAGATCGAGCGTCTATGACTTACGGTTCAAGAATTAGCCTCAGAAACAGTGGTTCTGAACATGCTGCCAATAGCTCGCCTGGGAAACATCCAGAGAAGTCAAAGACAGTGTTTTCTATACTGGCTGCCACGCGCTGAAATGAATGCAACCAAGCTCGAGCGTCTATGACTAACGGTTCAAGAGTTATCCTCAGAAACTTGGTTCTGAACTTTGCTGCCAGCCGCGAAAGCGAAAGTAACCAAGATCGAGCATCTATGATTTACGGGTCAATAGCTCGCCTGGGAAACATCCAGAGAAGTCAAAGACAGTGCTTCTATACTAATTGCCAGGCGCTGAAACGAATGCAACCAAGATCGAGCGTCTATGACGTACGGCTCAAGAATTAGCCTCAGAAACAGTGGTTCTGAACATACTGCCAATAGCGCGCCTGGGAAACATCCAGAGAAGTCAAAGACAGTGTTTTGTATACTGGCTGCCACGCGCTGAAACGAATGCAACCAAGATCGAGCGTCTATGACTTACGGTTCAAGAGTTATCCTCAGAAACTTGGTTCTGATCTTTGCTGCCAGCCGCGAAAGTGAAAGTAACCAAGATCGAGCGTCTATGATTTACGGGTCAATAGCTCGCCTGGGAAACATCCAGAGAAGTCAAAGACAGTGCTTCTATACTAATTGTCAGGCGCTGAAACTAATGCAACCAAGATCGAGCGTCTATGACTTACGGTTCAAGAATTAGCCTCAGAAACAGTGGTTCTGAACATGCTGCCAATAGCTCGCCTGGGAAACATCCAGAGAAGTCAAATACAGTGTTTTTTATACTGGCTGCCACGCGCTGAATCGAATGCAACCAAGATTGAGCGTCTATGACTTACGGTTCAAGAGTTATCCTCAGAAACTTGGTTCTGAACTTTGCTGCCAGCCGCGAAAGCGAAAGTAACCAAGATCGAGCGTCTATGATTTACGGGTCAATAGCTCGCCTGGGAAACATCCAGAGAAGTCAAAGACAGTGCTTCTATACTAATTGCCAGGCGCTGAAACGAATGCAACCAAGATCGAGCGTCTATGACTTACGGTTCAAGAATTAGCCTCAGAAACAGTGGTTCTGAACATGCTGCCAATAGCTCGCCTGGGAAACATCCGGAGAAGTCAAAGACAGTGTTTTTTTATACTGGCTGCCACGCGCTGAAACGAATGCAACCAAGATCGAGCGTCTATGACTTACGGTTCAAGAGTTATCCTCAGAAACTTGGTTCTGAACTTTGCTGCCAGCCGCGAAAGCGTAAGTAACCAAGATCGAGCATCTATGATTTATGGGTCAATAGCTCGCCTGGGAAACATCCAGAGAAGTCACAGACAGTTCTTCTATACTAATTGCCAGGCGCTGAAACGAATGCAACCAAGATCGAGCGTCTATGACTTACGGTTCAAGAATTAGCCTCAGAAACAGTGGTTCTGAACATGCTGCCAATAGCTCGCCTGGGAAACATCCAGAGAAGTCAAAGACAGTGTTTTTTTATACTGGCTGCCACGCGCTGAAACGAATGCAACCAAGATCGAGCGTCTATGACTTACGGTTCAAGAGTTATCCTCAGAAACTTGGTTCTGAACTTTGCTGCCAGCCGCGAAAGCGTAAGTAACCAAGATCGAGCGTCTATGATTTATGGGTCAATAGCTCGCCTGGGAAACATCCAGAGAAGTCAAAGACAATGCTTCTATACTAATTGCCAGGTGCTGAAACGAATGCAACCAAGATCGAGCGTCTATGACTAACGGTTCAAGAATTAGCCTCAGAAACAGTGGTTCTGAACATACTGCCAAGAGCGCGCCTGGGAAACATCCAGAGAAGTCAAAGACAGTGTTTTGTATGCTGGCTGCCACGCGCTGAAACGAATGCAACCAAGATCGAGCGTCTATGACTTACGGTTCAAGAGTTATCCTCAGACACTTGGTTCTGAACTTTGCTGCCAGCCGCGAAAGTGAAAGTAACCAAGATCGAGCGTCTATGATTTACGGGTCAATAGCTCGCCTGGGAAACATCCAGAGAAGTCAAAGACAGTGCTTCTATACTAATTGCCAGGCGCTGAAACTAATGCAACCAAGATCGAGCGTCTATGACTTACGGTTCAAGAATTAGCCTCAGAAACAGTGGTTCTGAACATGCTGCCAATAGCTCGCCTGGGAAACATCCAGAGAAGTCAAAGACAGTGTTTTTTATACTGGCTGCCACGCGCTGAAACGAATGCAACCAAGATCGAGCGTCTATGACTTACGGTTCAAGAGTTATCCTCAGAAACTTGGTTCTGAACTTTGCTGACAGCTGCGAAAGCGAAAGTAACCAAGATCGAGCGTCTATGATTTACGGGTCAATAGCTCGCCTGGGAAACATCCAGAGAAGTCAAAGACAGTGCTTCTATACTAATTGCCAGGCGCTGAAACGAATGCAACCAAGATCGAGCGTCTATGACTTACGGTTCAAGAATTAGCCTCAGAAACAGTGGTTCTGAACATGCTGCCAATAGCTCGCCTTGGAAACATCCAGAGAAGTCAAAGACAGTGTTTTTTTATACTGGCTGCCACGCGCTGAAACGAATGCAACCAAGATCGAGCGTCTATGACTTACGGTTCAAGAGTTATCCTCAGAAACTTGGTTCTGAACTTTGCTGCCAGCCGCGAAAGCGAAAGTAACCAAGATCGAGCGTCTATGATTTATGGGTCAATAGCTCGCCTGGGAAACATCCAGAGAAGTCAAAGACAGTGCTTCTATACTAATTGCCAGGCGCTGAAACGAATGCAACCAAGATCGAGCGTCTATGACGTACGGCTCAAGAATTAGCCTCAGAAACAGTGGTTCTGAACATACTGCCAATAGCGCGCCTGGGAAACATCCAGAGAAGTCAAAGACAGTGTTTTGTATACTGGCTGCCACGCGCTGAAACGAATGCAACCAAGATCGAGCGTCTATGACTTACGGTTCAAGAGTTATCCTCAGAAACTTGGTTCTGAACTTTGCTGCCAGCCGCGAAAGCGAAAGTAACCAAGATCGAGCGTCTATGATTTATGGGTCAATAGCTCGCCTGGGAAACATCCAGAGAAGTCAAAGACAGTGCTTCTATACTAATTGCCAGGCGCTGAAACGAATGCAACCAAGATCGAGCGTCTATGACGTACGGCTCAAGAATTAGCCTCAGAAACAGTGGTTCTGAACATACTGCCAATAGCGCGCCTGGGAAACATCCAGAGAAGTCAAAGACAGTGTTTTGTATACTGGCTGCCACGCGCTGAAACGAATGCAACCAAGATCGAGCGTCTATGACTTACGGTTCAAGAGTTATCCTCAGAAACTTGGTTCTGAACATTGCTGCCAGCCGCGAAAGTGAAAGTAACCAAGATCGAGCGTCTATGATTTACGGGTCAATAGCTCGCCTGGGAAACATCCAGAGAAGTCAAAGACAGTGCTTCTATACTAATTGTCAGGCGCTGAAACTAATGCAACCAAGATCGAGCGTCTATGACTTACGGTTCAAGAATTAGCCTCAGAAACAGTGGTTCTGAACATGCTGCCAATAGCTCGCCTGGGAAACATCCAGAGAAGTCAAATACAGTGTTTTTTATACTGGCTGCCACGCGCTGAATCGAATGCAACCAAGATTGAGCGTCTATGACTTACGGTTCAAGAGTTATCCTCAGAAACTTGGTTCTGAACTTTGCTGCCAGCCGCGAAAGCGAAAGTAACCAAGATCGAGCGTCTATGATTTACGGGTCAATAGCTCGCCTGGGAAACATCCAGAGAAGTCAAAGACAGTGCTTCTATACTAATTGCCAGGCGCTGAAACGAATGCAACCAAGATCGAGCGTCTATGACTTACGGTTCAAGAATTAGCCTCAGAAACAGTGGTTCTGAACATGCTGCCAATAGCTCACCTGGGAAACATCCAGAGAAGTCAAAGACAGTGTTTTTTTATACTGGCTGCCACGCGCTGAAACGAATGTAACCAAGATCGAGCGTCTATGACTTACGGTTCAAGAGTTATCCTCAGAAACTTGGTTCTGAACTTTGCTGCCAGCCGCGAAAGCGTAAGTAACCAAGATCGAGCATCTATGATTTATGGGTCAATAGCTCGCCTGGGAAACATCCAGAGAAGTCAAAGACAGTGCTTCTATACTAATTGCCAGGCGCTGAAACGAATGCAACCAAGATCGAGCGTCTATGACTTACGGTTCAAGAATTAGCCTCAGAAACAGTGGTTCTGAACATGCTGCCAATAGCTCGCCTGGGAAACATCCAGAGAAGTCAAAGACAGTGTTTTTTTATACTGGCTGCCACGCGCTGAAACGAATGCAACCAAGATCGAGCGTCTATGACTTACAGTTCAAGAGTTATCCTCAGAAACTTGGTTCTGAACTTTGCTGCCAGCCGCGAAAGCGTAAGTAACCAAGATCGAGCGTCTATGATTTATGGGTCAATAGCTCGCCTGGGAAACATCCAGAGAAGTCAAAGACAATGCTTCTATACTAATTGCCAGGTGCTGAAACGAATGCAACCAAGATCGAGCATCTATGACTTACGGTTCAAGAATTAGCCTCAGAAACAGTGGTTCTGAACATACTGCCAAGAGCGCGCCTGGGAAACATCCAGAGAAGTCAAAGACAGTGTTTTGTATGCTGGCTGCCACGCGCTGAAACGAATGCAACCAAGATCGAGCGTCTATGACTTACGGTTCAAGAGTTATCCTCAGACACTTGGTTCTGAACTTTGCAGCCAGCCGCGAAAGTGAAAGTAACCAAGATCGAGCGTCTATGATTTACGGGTCAATAGCTCGCCTGGGAAACATCCAGAGAAGTCAAAGACAGTGCTTCTATACTAATTGCCAGGCGCTGAAACTAATGCAACCAAGATCGAGCGTCTATGACTTACGGTTCAAGAATTAGCCTCAGAAACAGTGGTTCTGAACATGCTGCCAATAGCTCGCCTGGGAAACATCCAGAGAAGTCAAAGACAGTGTTTTTTATACTGGCTGCCACGCGCTGAAATGAATGCAACCAAGATCGAGCGTCTATGACTTACGGTTCAAGAGTTATCCTCAGAAACTTGGTTCTGAACTTTGCTGACAGCCGCGAAAGCGAAAGTAACCAAGATCGAGCGTCTATGATTTACGGGTCAATAGCTCGCCTGGGAAACATCCAGAGAAGTCAAAGACAGTGCTTCTATACTAATTGCCAGGCGCTGAAACGAATGCAACCAAGATCGAGCGTCTATGACTTACGGTTCAAGAATTAGCCTCAGAAACAGTGGTTCTGAACATGCTGCCAATAGCTCGCCTTGGAAACATCCAGAGAAGTCAAAGACAGTGTTTTTTTATACTGGCTGCCACGCGCTGAAACGAATGCAACCAAGATCGAGCGTCTATGACTTACGGTTCAAGAGTTATCCTCAGAAACTTGGTTCTGAACTTTGCTGCCAGCCGCGAAAGCGTAAGTAACCAAGATCGAGCGTCTATGATTTATGGGTCAATAGCTCGCCTGGGAAACATCCAGAGAAGTCAAAGACAATGCTTCTATACTAATTGCCAGGTGCTGAAACGAATGCAACCAAGATCGAGCATCTATGACTTACGGTTCAAGAATTAGCCTCAGAAACAGTGGTTCTGAACATACTGCCAAGAGCGCGCCTGGGAAACATCCAGAGAAGTCAAAGACAGTGTTTTGTATGCTGGCTGCCACGCGCTGAAACGAATGCAACCAAGATCGAGCGTCTATGACTTACGGTTCAAGAGTTATCCTCAGACACTTGGTTCTGAACTTTGCAGCCAGCCGCGAAAGTGAAAGTAACCAAGATCGAGCGTCTATGATTTACGGGTCAATAGCTCGCCTGGGAAACATCCAGAGAAGTCAAAGACAGTGCTTCTATACTAATTGCCAGGCGCTGAAACTAATGCAACCAAGATCGAGCGTCTATGACTTACGGTTCAAGAATTAGCCTCAGAAACAGTGGTTCTGAACATGCTGCCAATAGCTCGCCTGGGAAACATCCAGAGAAGTCAAAGACAGTGTTTTTTATACTGGCTGCCACGCGCTGAAATGAATGCAACCAAGATCGAGCGTCTATGACTTACGGTTCAAGAGTTATCCTCAGAAACTTGGTTCTGAACTTTGCTGACAGCCGCGAAAGCGAAAGTAACCAAGATCGAGCGTCTATGATTTACGGGTCAATAGCTCGCCTGGGAAACATCCAGAGAAGTCAAAGACAGTGCTTCTATACTAATTGCCAGGCGCTGAAACGAATGCAACCAAGATCGAGCGTCTATGACTTACGGTTCAAGAATTAGCCTCAGAAACAGTGGTTCTGAACATGCTGCCAATAGCTCGCCTTGGAAACATCCAGAGAAGTCAAAGACAGTGTTTTTTTATACTGGCTGCCACGCGCTGAAACGAATGCAACCAAGATCGAGCGTCTATGACTTACGGTTCAAGAGTTATCCTCAGAAACTTGGTTCTGAACTTTGCTGCCAGCCGCGAAAGCGAAAGTAACCAAGATCGAGCGTCTATGATTTATGGGTCAATAGCTCGCCTGGGAAACATCCAGAGAAGTCAAAGACAGTGCTTCTATACTAATTGCCAGGCGCTGAAACGAATGCAACCAAGATCGAGCGTCTATGACGTACGGCTCAAGAATTAGCCTCAGAAACAGTGGTTCTGAACATACTGCCAATAGCGCGCCTGGGAAACATCCAGAGAAGTCAAAGACAGTGTTTTGTATACTGGCTGCCACGCGCTGAAACGAATGCAACCAAGATCGAGCGTCTATGACTTACGGTTCAAGAGTTATCCTCAGAAACTTGGTTCTGAACATTGCTGCCAGCCGCGAAAGTGAAAGTAACCAAGATCGAGCGTCTATGATTTACGGGTCAATAGCTCGCCTGGGAAACATCCAGAGAAGTCAAAGACAGTGCTTCTATACTAATTGTCAGGCGCTGAAACTAATGCAACCAAGATCGAGCGTCTATGACTTACGGTTCAAGAATTAGCCTCAGAAACAGTGGTTCTGAACATGCTGCCAATAGCTCGCCTGGGAAACATCCAGAGAAGTCAAAGACAGTGTTTTTTATACTGGCTGCCACGCGCTGAAACGAATGCAACCAAGATCGAGCGTCTATGACTTACGGTTCAAGAGTTATCCTCAGAAACTTGGTTCTGAACTTTGCTGCCAGCCGCGAAAGCGAAAGTAACCAAGATCGAGCGTCTATGATTTACGGGTCAATAGCTCGCCTGGGAAACATCCAGAGAAGTCAAAGACAGTGCTTCTATACTAATTGCCAGGCGCTGAAACGAATGCAACCAAGATCGAGCGTCTATGACTTACGGTTCAAGAATTAGCCTCAGAAACAGTGGTTCTGAACATGCTGCCAATAGCTCGCCTGGGAAACATCCGGAGAAGTCAAAGACAGTGTTTTTTTATACTGGCTGCCACGCGCTGAAACGAATGCAACCAAGATCGAGCGTCTATGACTTACGGTTCAAGAGTTATCCTCAGAAACTTGGTTCTGAACTTTGCTGCCAGCCGCGAAAGCGTAAGTAACCAAGATCGAGCATCTATGATTTATGGGTCAATAGCTCGCCTGGGAAACATCCAGAGAAATCAAAGACAGTGCTTCTATACTAATTGCCAGGCGCTGAAACGAATGCAACCAAGATCGAGCGTCTATGACTTACGGTTCAAGAATTAGCCTCAGAAACAGTGGTTCTGAACATACTGCCAATAGCGCGCCTGGGAAACATCCAGAGAAGTCAAAGACAGTGTTTTGTATGCTGGCTGCCACGCGCTGAAACGAATGCAACCAAGATCGAGCGTCTATGACTTACGGTTCAAGAGTTATCCTCAGACACTTGGTTCTGAACTTTGCTGCCAGCCGTGAAAGTGAAAGTAACCAAGATGGAGCGTCTATGATTTACGGGTCAATAGCTCGCCTGGGAAACATCCAGAGAAGTCAAAGACAGTGCTTCTATACTAATTGCCAGGCGCTGAAACTAATGCAACCAAGATCGAGCGTCTATGACTTACGGTTCAAGAATTAGCCTCATAAACAGGGGTTCTGAACATGCTGCCAATAGCTCGCCTGGGAAACATCCAGAGAAGTCAAAGACAGTGTTTTTTATACTGGCTGCCACGCGCTGAAACGAATGCAACCAAGATCGAGCGTCTATGACTTACGGTTCAAGAGTTATCCTCAGACACTTGGTTCTGAACTTTGCTGCCAGCCGCGAAAGCGAAAGTAACCAAGATAGAGCGTCTATGATTTATGGGTCAATAGTTCGCCTGGGAAACATCCAGAGAAGTTAAAGACAGTGCTTCTATACTAATTGCCAGGCGCTGAAACGAATGCAACCAAGATCGAGCATCTATGACTTACGGTTCAAGAGTTATCCTCAGAAACTTGGTTCTGAACATTGCTGCCAGCCGCGAAAGTGAAAGTAACCAAGATCGAGCGTCTATGATTTACGGGTCAATAGCTCGCCTGGGAAACATCCAGAGAAGTCAAAGACAGTGCTTCTATACTAATTGTCAGGCGCTGAAACTAATGCAACCAAGATCGAGCGTCTATGACTTACGGTTCAAGAATTAGCCTCAGAAACAGTGGTTCTGAACATGCTGCCAATAGCTCGCCTGGGAAACATCCAGAGAAGTCAAAGACAGTGTTTTTTATACTGGCTGCCACGCGCTGAAACGAATGCAACCAAGATCGAGCGTCTATGACTTACGGTTCAAGAGTTATCCTCAGAAACTTGGTTCTGAACTTTGCTGCCAGCCGCGAAAGCGAAAGTAACCAAGATCGAGCGTCTATGATTTACGGGTCAATAGCTCGCCTGGGAAACATCCAGAGAAGTCAAAGACAGTGCTTCTATACTAATTGTCAGGCGCTGAAACTAATGCAACCAAGATCGAGCGTCTATGACTTACGGTTCAAGAATTAGCCTCAGAAACAGTGGTTCTGAACATGCTGCCAATAGCTCGCCTGGGAAACATCCAGAGAAGTCAAAGACAGTGTTTTTTATACTGGCTGCCACGCGCTGAAACGAATGCAACCAAGATCGAGCGTCTATGACTTACGGTTCAAGAGTTATCCTCAGAAACTTGGTTCTGAACTTTGCTGACAGCTGCGAAAGCGAAAGTAACCAAGATCGAGCGTCTATGATTTACGGGTCAATAGCTCGCCTGGGAAACATCCAGAGAAGTCAAAGACAGTGCTTCTATACTAATTGCCAGGCGCTGAAACGAATGCAACCAAGATCGAGCGTCTATGACTTACGGTTCAAGAATTAGCCTCAGAAACAGTGGTTCTGAACATGCTGCCAATAGCTCGCCTTGGAAACATCCAGAGAAGTCAAAGACAGTGTTTTTTTATACTGGCTGCCACGCGCTGAAACGAATGCAACCAAGATCGAGCGTCTATGACTTACGGTTCAAGAGTTATCCTCAGAAACTTGGTTCTGAACTTTGCTGCCAGCCGCGAAAGCGAAAGTAACCAAGATCGAGCGTCTATGATTTATGGGTCAATAGCTCGCCTGGGAAACATCCAGAGAAGTCAAAGACAGTGCTTCTATACTAATTGCCAGGCGCTGAAACGAATGCAACCAAGATCGAGCGTCTATGACGTACGGCTCAAGAATTAGCCTCAGAAACAGTGGTTCTGAACATACTGCCAATAGCGCGCCTGGGAAACATCCAGAGAAGTCAAAGACAGTGTTTTGTATACTGGCTGCCACGCGCTGAAACGAATGCAACCAAGATCGAGCGTCTATGACTTACGGTTCAAGAGTTATCCTCAGAAACTTGGTTCTGAACTTTGCTGCCAGCCGCGAAAGCGAAAGTAACCAAGATCGAGCGTCTATGATTTATGGGTCAATAGCTCGCCTGGGAAACATCCAGAGAAGTCAAAGACAGTGCTTCTATACTAATTGCCAGGCGCTGAAACGAATGCAACCAAGATCGAGCGTCTATGACGTACGGCTCAAGAATTAGCCTCAGAAACAGTGGTTCTGAACATACTGCCAATAGCGCGCCTGGGAAACATCCAGAGAAGTCAAAGACAGTGTTTTGTATACTGGCTGCCACGCGCTGAAACGAATGCAACCAAGATCGAGCGTCTATGACTTACGGTTCAAGAGTTATCCTCAGAAACTTGGTTCTGAACATTGCTGCCAGCCGCGAAAGTGAAAGTAACCAAGATCGAGCGTCTATGATTTACGGGTCAATAGCTCGCCTGGGAAACATCCAGAGAAGTCAAAGACAGTGCTTCTATACTAATTGTCAGGCGCTGAAACTAATGCAACCAAGATCGAGCGTCTATGACTTACGGTTCAAGAATTAGCCTCAGAAACAGTGGTTCTGAACATGCTGCCAATAGCTCGCCTGGGAAACATCCAGAGAAGTCAAATACAGTGTTTTTTATACTGGCTGCCACGCGCTGAATCGAATGCAACCAAGATTGAGCGTCTATGACTTACGGTTCAAGAGTTATCCTCAGAAACTTGGTTCTGAACTTTGCTGCCAGCCGCGAAAGCGAAAGTAACCAAGATCGAGCGTCTATGATTTACGGGTCAATAGCTCGCCTGGGAAACATCCAGAGAAGTCAAAGACAGTGCTTCTATACTAATTGCCAGGCGCTGAAACGAATGCAACCAAGATCGAGCGTCTATGACTTACGGTTCAAGAATTAGCCTCAGAAACAGTGGTTCTGAACATGCTGCCAATAGCTCACCTGGGAAACATCCAGAGAAGTCAAAGACAGTGTTTTTTTATACTGGCTGCCACGCGCTGAAACGAATGTAACCAAGATCGAGCGTCTATGACTTACGGTTCAAGAGTTATCCTCAGAAACTTGGTTCTGAACTTTGCTGCCAGCCGCGAAAGCGTAAGTAACCAAGATCGAGCATCTATGATTTATGGGTCAATAGCTCGCCTGGGAAACATCCAGAGAAGTCAAAGACAGTGCTTCTATACTAATTGCCAGGCGCTGAAACGAATGCAACCAAGATCGAGCGTCTATGACTTACGGTTCAAGAATTAGCCTCAGAAACAGTGGTTCTGAACATGCTGCCAATAGCTCGCCTGGGAAACATCCAGAGAAGTCAAAGACAGTGTTTTTTTATACTGGCTGCCACGCGCTGAAACGAATGCAACCAAGATCGAGCGTCTATGACTTACAGTTCAAGAGTTATCCTCAGAAACTTGGTTCTGAACTTTGCTGCCAGCCGCGAAAGCGTAAGTAACCAAGATCGAGCGTCTATGATTTATGGGTCAATAGCTCGCCTGGGAAACATCCAGAGAAGTCAAAGACAATGCTTCTATACTAATTGCCAGGTGCTGAAACGAATGCAACCAAGATCGAGCATCTATGACTTACGGTTCAAGAATTAGCCTCAGAAACAGTGGTTCTGAACATACTGCCAAGAGCGCGCCTGGGAAACATCCAGAGAAGTCAAAGACAGTGTTTTGTATGCTGGCTGCCACGCGCTGAAACGAATGCAACCAAGATCGAGCGTCTATGACTTACGGTTCAAGAGTTATCCTCAGACACTTGGTTCTGAACTTTGCAGCCAGCCGCGAAAGTGAAAGTAACCAAGATCGAGCGTCTATGATTTACGGGTCAATAGCTCGCCTGGGAAACATCCAGAGAAGTCAAAGACAGTGCTTCTATACTAATTGCCAGGCGCTGAAACTAATGCAACCAAGATCGAGCGTCTATGACTTACGGTTCAAGAATTAGCCTCAGAAACAGTGGTTCTGAACATGCTGCCAATAGCTCGCCTGGGAAACATCCAGAGAAGTCAAAGACAGTGTTTTTTATACTGGCTGCCACGCGCTGAAATGAATGCAACCAAGATCGAGCGTCTATGACTTACGGTTCAAGAGTTATCCTCAGAAACTTGGTTCTGAACTTTGCTGACAGCCGCGAAAGCGAAAGTAACCAAGATCGAGCGTCTATGATTTACGGGTCAATAGCTCGCCTGGGAAACATCCAGAGAAGTCAAAGACAGTGCTTCTATACTAATTGCCAGGCGCTGAAACGAATGCAACCAAGATCGAGCGTCTATGACTTACGGTTCAAGAATTAGCCTCAGAAACAGTGGTTCTGAACATGCTGCCAATAGCTCGCCTTGGAAACATCCAGAGAAGTCAAAGACAGTGTTTTTTTATACTGGCTGCCACGCGCTGAAACGAATGCAACCAAGATCGAGCGTCTATGACTTACGGTTCAAGAGTTATCCTCAGAAACTTGGTTCTGAACTTTGCTGCCAGCCGCGAAAGCGAAAGTAACCAAGATCGAGCGTCTATGATTTATGGGTCAATAGCTCGCCTGGGAAACATCCAGAGAAGTCAAAGACAGTGCTTCTATACTAATTGCCAGGCGCTGAAACGAATGCAACCAAGATCGAGCGTCTATGACGTACGGCTCAAGAATTAGCCTCAGAAACAGTGGTTCTGAACATACTGCCAATAGCGCGCCTGGGAAACATCCAGAGAAGTCAAAGACAGTGTTTTGTATACTGGCTGCCACGCGCTGAAACGAATGCAACCAAGATCGAGCGTCTATGACTTACGGTTCAAGAGTTATCCTCAGAAACTTGGTTCTGAACATTGCTGCCAGCCGCGAAAGTGAAAGTAACCAAGATCGAGCGTCTATGATTTACGGGTCAATAGCTCGCCTGGGAAACATCCAGAGAAGTCAAAGACAGTGCTTCTATACTAATTGTCAGGCGCTGAAACTAATGCAACCAAGATCGAGCGTCTATGACTTACGGTTCAAGAATTAGCCTCAGAAACAGTGGTTCTGAACATGCTGCCAATAGCTCGCCTGGGAAACATCCAGAGAAGTCAAAGACAGTGTTTTTTATACTGGCTGCCACGCGCTGAAACGAATGCAACCAAGATCGAGCGTCTATGACTTACGGTTCAAGAGTTATCCTCAGAAACTTGGTTCTGAACTTTGCTGCCAGCCGCGAAAGCGAAAGTAACCAAGATCGAGCGTCTATGATTTACGGGTCAATAGCTCGCCTGGGAAACATCCAGAGAAGTCAAAGACAGTGCTTCTATACTAATTGCCAGGCGCTGAAACGAATGCAACCAAGATCGAGCGTCTATGACTTACGGTTCAAGAATTAGCCTCAGAAACAGTGGTTCTGAACATGCTGCCAATAGCTCGCCTGGGAAACATCCGGAGAAGTCAAAGACAGTGTTTTTTTATACTGGCTGCCACGCGCTGAAACGAATGCAACCAAGATCGAGCGTCTATGACTTACGGTTCAAGAGTTATCCTCAGAAACTTGGTTCTGAACTTTGCTGCCAGCCGCGAAAGCGTAAGTAACCAAGATCGAGCATCTATGATTTATGGGTCAATAGCTCGCCTGGGAAACATCCAGAGAAATCAAAGACAGTGCTTCTATACTAATTGCCAGGCGCTGAAACGAATGCAACCAAGATCGAGCGTCTATGACTTACGGTTCAAGAATTAGCCTCAGAAACAGTGGTTCTGAACATACTGCCAATAGCGCGCCTGGGAAACATCCAGAGAAGTCAAAGACAGTGTTTTGTATGCTGGCTGCCACGCGCTGAAACGAATGCAACCAAGATCGAGCGTCTATGACTTACGGTTCAAGAGTTATCCTCAGACACTTGGTTCTGAACTTTGCTGCCAGCCGTGAAAGTGAAAGTAACCAAGATGGAGCGTCTATGATTTACGGGTCAATAGCTCGCCTGGGAAACATCCAGAGAAGTCAAAGACAGTGCTTCTATACTAATTGCCAGGCGCTGAAACTAATGCAACCAAGATCGAGCGTCTATGACTTACGGTTCAAGAATTAGCCTCATAAACAGTGGTTCTGAACATGCTGCCAATAGCTCGCCTGGGAAACATCCAGAGAAGTCAAAGACAGTGTTTTTTATACTGGCTGCCACGCGCTGAAACGAATGCAACCAAGATCGAGCGTCTATGACTTACGGTTCAAGAGTTATCCTCAGACACTTGGTTCTGAACTTTGCTGCCAGCCGCGAAAGCGAAAGTAACCAAGATAGAGCGTCTATGATTTATGGGTCAATAGTTCGCCTGGGAAACATCCAGAGAAGTTAAAGACAGTGCTTCTATACTAATTGCCAGGCGCTGAAACGAATGCAACCAAGATCGAGCATCTATGACTTACGGTTCAAGAGTTATCCTCAGAAACTTGGTTCTGAACATTGCTGCCAGCCGCGAAAGTGAAAGTAACCAAGATCGAGCGTCTATGATTTACGGGTCAATAGCTCGCCTGGGAAACATCCAGAGAAGTCAAAGACAGTGCTTCTATACTAATTGTCAGGCGCTGAAACTAATGACAACCAAGATCTGAGCGTCTATGACTGCCAGCGGTTCAAGCGAAATTAGCCTCAGAAACAGTGGTCTCTGATTTATGCTGCCAATAGCTCGCCTGGGAAACATCCAGAGAAGTCAAAGACAGTGTTTTTTATACTGGCTGCCACGCGCTGAAACGAATGCAACCAAGATCGAGCGTCTATGACTTACGGTTCAAGAGTTATCCTCAGAAACTTGGTTCTGAACTTTGCTGCCAGCCGCGAAAGCGAAAGTAACCAAGATCGAGCGTCTATGATTTACGGGTCAATAGCTCGCCTGGGAAACATCCAGAGAAGTCAAAGACAGTGCTTCTATACTAATTGCCAGGCGCTGAAACGAATGCAACCAAGATCGAGCGTCTATGACTTACGGTTCAAGAATTAGCCTCAGAAACAGTGGTTCTGAACATGCTGCCAATAGCTCGCCTGGGAAACATCCGGAGAAGTCAAAGACAGTGTTTTTTTATACTGGCTGCCACGCGCTGAAACGAATGCAACCAAGATCGAGCGTCTATGACTTACGGTTCAAGAGTTATCCTCAGAAACTTGGTTCTGAACTTTGCTGCCAGCCGCGAAAGCGTAAGTAACCAAGATCGAGCATCTATGATTTATGGGTCAATAGCTCGCCTGGGAAACATCCAGAGAAATCAAAGACAGTGCTTCTATACTAATTGCCAGGCGCTGAAACGAATGCAACCAAGATCGAGCGTCTATGACTTACGGTTCAAGAATTAGCCTCAGAAACAGTGGTTCTGAACATACTGCCAATAGCGCGCCTGGGAAACATCCAGAGAAGTCAAAGACAGTGTTTTGTATGCTGGCTGCCACGCGCTGAAACGAATGCAACCAAGATCGAGCGTCTATGACTTACGGTTCAAGAGTTATCCTCAGACACTTGGTTCTGAACTTTGCTGCCAGCCGTGAAAGTGAAAGTAACCAAGATGGAGCGTCTATGATTTACGGGTCAATAGCTCGCCTGGGAAACATCCAGAGAAGTCAAAGACAGTGCTTCTATACTAATTGCCAGGCGCTGAAACTAATGCAACCAAGATCGAGCGTCTATGACTTACGGTTCAAGAATTAGCCTCATAAACAGTGGTTCTGAACATGCTGCCAATAGCTCGCCTGGGAAACATCCAGAGAAGTCAAAGACAGTGTTTTTTATACTGGCTGCCACGCGCTGAAACGAATGCAACCAAGATCGAGCGTCTATGACTTACGGTTCAAGAGTTATCCTCAGACACTTGGTTCTGAACTTTGCTGCCAGCCGCGAAAGCGAAAGTAACCAAGATAGAGCGTCTATGATTTATGGGTCAATAGTTCGCCTGGGAAACATCCAGAGAAGTTAAAGACAGTGCTTCTATACTAATTGCCAGGCGCTGAAACGAATGCAACCAAGATCGAGCATCTATGACTTACGGTTCAAGAATTAGCCTCAGAAACAGTGGTTCTGAACATGCTGCCAATAGCTCGCCTGGGAAACATCCAGAGAAGTCAAAGACAGTGTTTTTTATACTGGCTGCCACGCGCTGAAACGAATGCAACCAAGATCGAGCGTCTATGACTTACGGTTCAAGAGTTATCCTCAGACACTTGGTTCTGAACTTTGCTGCCAGCCGCGAAAGTGAAAGTAACCAAGATCGAGCGTCTATGATTTACGGGTCAACAGCTCGCCTGGGAAACATCCAGAGAAGTCAAAGACAGTGCTTCTATACTAATTGCCAGGCGCTGAAACGAATGCAACCAAGATCGAGCGTCTATGACTTACGGTTCAAGAATTAGCCTCAGAAACAGTGGTTCTGAACATGCTGCCAATAGCTCGCCTGGGAAACATCCAGAGAAGTCGAAAACAGTGTTTTTTATACTGGCTGCCACGCGCTGAAACGAATGCAACCAAGATCGAGCGTCTTTGACTTACGGTTCAAGATTTATCCTCAGAAACTTGGTTCTGAACTTTGCTGCCAGCCGCGAAAGCGAAAGTAACCAAGATCGAGCGTCTATGATTTATGGGTCAATAGCTCGCCTGGGAAACATCCAGAGAAGTCAAAGACAGTGCTTCTATACTAATTGCCAGGCGCTGAAACGAATGCAACCAAGATCGAGCGTCTATGACTTACGGTTCAAGAATTAGCCTCAGAAACAGTGGTTCTGAACATGCTGCCAATAGCTCACCTGGGAAACATCCAGAGAAGTCAAAGACAGTGTTTTTTATACTGGCTGCCACGCGCTGAAATGAATGCAACCAAGCTCGAGCGTCTATGACTAACGGTTCAAGAGTTATCCTCAGAAACTTGGTTCTGAACTTTGCTGCCAGCCGCGAAAGCGAAAGTAACCAAGATCGAGCGTCTATGATTTACGGGTCAATAGCTCGCCTGGGAAACATCCAGAGAAGTCAAAGACAGTGCTTCTATACTAATTGCCAGGCGCTGAAACGAATGCAACCAAGATCGAGCGTCTATGACGTACGGCTCAAGAATTAGCCTCAGAAACAGTGGTTCTGAACATACTGCCAATAGCGCGCCTGGGAAACATCCAGAGAAGTCAAAGACAGTGTTTTGTATACTGGCTGCCACGCGCTGAAACGAATGCAACCAAGATCGAGCGTCTATGACTTACGGTTCAAGAGTTATCCTCAGAAACTTGGTTCTGAACTTTGCTGCCAGCCGCGAAAGTGAAAGTAACCAAGATCGAGCGTCTATGATTTACGGGTCAATAGCTCGCCTGGGAAACATCCAGAGAAGTCAAAGACAGTGCTTCTATACGAATTGTCAGGCGCTGAAACTAATGCAACCAAGATCGAGCGTCTATGACTTACGGTTCAAGAATTAGCCTCAGAAACAGTGGTTCTGAACATGCTGCCAATAGCTCGCCTGGGAAACATCCAGAGAAGTCAAAGACAGTGTTTTTTATACTGGCTGCCACGCGCTGAAACGAATGCAACCAAGATCGAGCGTCTATGACTTACGGTTCAAGAGTTATCCTCAGAAACTTGGTTCTGAACTTTGCTGCCAGCCGCGAAAGCGAAAGTAACCAAGATCGAGCGTCTATGATTTATGGGTCAATAGCTCGCCTGGGAAACATCCAGAGAAGTCAAAGACAGTGCTTCTATACTAATTGCCAGGCGCTGAAACGAATGCAACCAAGATCGAGCATCTATGACTTACGGTTCAAGAATTAGCCTCAGAAACAGTGGTTCTGAACATGCTGCCAATAGCTCACCTGGGAAACATCCAGAGAAGTCAAAGACAGTGTTTTTTATACTGGCTGCCACGCGCTGAAATGAATGCAACCAAGCTCGAGCGTCTATGACTTACGGTTCAAGAGTTATCCTCAGAAACTTGGTTCTGAACTTTGCTGCCAGCCGTGAAAGCGAAAGTAACCAAGATCGAGCGTCTATGATTTACGGGTCAATAGCTCGCCTGGGACACATCCAGAGAAGTCAAATACAGTGCTTCTATACTAATTGCCAGGCGCTGAAACGAATGCAACCAAGACCGAGCGTCTATGACTTACGGTTCAAGAATTAGCCTCAGAAACAGTGGTTCTGAACATACTGCCAATAGCGCGCCTGGGAAACATCCAGAGAAGTCAAAGACAGTGTTTTTTATACTGGCTGCCACGCGCTGAAACGAATGCAACCAAGATGGAGCGTCTATGACTTACGGTTCAAGCACTGGCGTAGCTATAGGGGTCGCAGCGGTCGCAATTGCGACCGGGCCCCGAAGCCAGGGGGGCCCACGGCCCCCCGCACCACATCAATAAAAAGTTACTATAGTAACTCGGGCCGCGGGCCCCTGTTACTATAGTAACATACTTTACTTACCTTCCTGGTTCCGGATCGCAGCGGAGGTCCTGACGTCAAGCGCTGTGCGCAGCGCATGACGTCACAGCGCTATGCCGAAGAGGAAGGTAAGGGGCCGAAGAGGAAGGTAAGGTTAGCCCTGACAGGCGGGGTCTGACTCCCGGGACCCGCCAATCAGCTGTTTTGAAGGGGCCGCAGCACTCGTACGAGAGCTGCTCCCCTTCATTCCTGTCACTTCATTCCGGTCACACTGTGAATCCGTGTCGGCGATTCACAGTGTGGGCGAGTAGTGAAGTGAAAGGGAAGCAGCTCTCGTACGAGTGCTGCTGCCCCTTCAAAACAGCTGATTTGCGGGTCCCGGGCGACACATCAGCTATTGATGGCCTATCCTGTGGATAGGCCATCAATGTTTAGGGACTGCACAACCCCTAAGCCTACGATGTATCAGGCTTAGGGGGCCCATGAGACAGGATCACAGATTGTGTGATCCTGTCTGCTGGGCCCTGTATCTAAGCCAATCACATGGTAGGCTTAGATACATGGCCCATGCGTGATCCTGTCTGCTGGGCCCTGTATCTAAGCCTACCACACTGTAGGTTTAGATACAGGGCCCCAGCACACAGTAATCTTATACTGTATAAGATTACTGTCTGCTGGACCCTGTATCTAAGCCTACCTTGTGGTAGGCTTAGATACAGGGTCCCACAGACAGTATCACACATGGGCCCTGTATCTAAGCCTTAGGGTATGTGCACAGACACTAATTACGTCCGTAATTGACGGACGTATTTCGGCCGCAAGTACCGGACCGAACACAGTGCAGGGAGCCGGGCTC
>NW_027461976.1:0-45527 GCF_050947455.1 Rhinoderma darwinii | reverse complement strand
TATTCACAAGTAAATCCTAGACGCTCGATCTTGGTTATTTTCGCTTTCGCGGCTGGCAGCAAAGTTCCGAACCATGTTTATGTGAATAACTCTTGAACCGTAAGTCACAGACGCTCGCTCTTGGCTGCATTCGTTTCAGCTCGTGGCAGCCAGTCTAAAAAACACTATCTTGGACTTCTCTGGATGTTTCCCAGGCGAGCTATTGGCAGCATGTTTTGAACCACTGTTTCTGAGGCTAATTCTTGAACCGTAAGTCATAGACGCTCGATCTTGGCGGCATTCGTCTCAGCGCCTGGCAATTAGTATAGAAGCACTGTTTCCCACTGTTTCTGAGGCTAATTCTTGAACCGTAAGTCTTAGACGCTTGATCTTGGCGGCATTCGTCTCAGCGCCTGGCAATTAGTATAGAAGCACTGTCTTTGACTTCTCTGGATGTTTCCCAGGCGAGCTATTCACAAGTAAATCCTAGACGCTCGATCTTGGTTACTTTCGCTTTCGCGGCTGGCAGCAAAGTTCAGAACCATGTTTCTGTGAATAACTCTTGAATCGTAAGTCACAGACGCTCGCTCTTGGTTGCATTCGTTTCAGCTCGTGGCAGCCAGTCTAAAAAACACTATATTGGACTTCTCTGGATGTTCCCAGGCGAGCTATTAGCAGCATGTTCAGAACCACTGTTTCTGAGGCTAATTCTTGAACCGTAAGTCATAGACGCTCGATCTTGGCGGCATTCGTCTCAGCGCCTGGCAATTAGTATAGAAGCACTGTTTCCCACTGTTTCTGAGGCTAATTCTTGAACCGTAAGTCTTAGACGCTTGATCTTGGCGGCATTCGTCTCAGCGCCTGGCAATTAGTATAGCTGCACTGTCTTTGACTTCTCTGGATGTTTTCCAGGCGAGCTATTCACAAGTAAATCCTAGACGGCTCGATCTTGGTTGCTTTCGCTTTCGCGGCTGGCAGCAAAGTTCAGAACCATGTTTATGTGAATAACTTTTGAACCGTAAGTCACAGACGCTCGCTCTTGGCTGCATTCGTTTCAGCTCGTGGCAGCCCAGTCTAAAAAAACACTATCTTGGACTTCTCTGGATGTTTCCCAGGCGAGCTATTGGCAGCATGTTCAGAACCACTGTTTCTGAGGCTAATTCTTGAACCGTAAGTCATAGACGCTCGATCTTGGCGGCATTCGTCTCCAGCGCCTGCCAATAGTATAGAAGCACTGTCTTTGACTTCTCTGGATGTTTCCCAGGCGAGCTATTGACTAGTAAATCCTAGACGCTCGATCTTGGGTTATTTTCGCTTTCGCGGCTGGCAGCAAAGTTCCGAACCATGTTTCTGTGAATAACTCTTGAACCGTAAGTCACAGACGCTCGCTCTTGGCTGCATTCGTTTCAGCTCGTGGCAGCCAGTCTAAAAAACACTATCTTGGACTTATCTGGATGTTTCCCAGGCGAGCTATTGGCAGCATGTTTTGAACCACTGTTTCTGAGGCTAATTCTTGAACCGTAAGTCATAGACGCTCGATCTTGGCGGCATTCGTCTCAGCGCCTGGCAATTAGTTAGAAAGCACTGTTTCCCACTGTTTCTGAGGCTAATTCTTGAACCGTAAGTCTTAGACGCTTGATCTTGGCGGCATTCGTCTCAGCGCCTGGCAATTAGTATAGAAGCACTGTCTTTGACTTCTCTGGATGTTTCCCAGGCGAGCTATTCACAAGTAAATCCTAGACGCTCGATCTTGGTTACTTTCGCTTTCGCGGCTGGCAGCAAAGTTCAGAACCATGTTTCTGTGAATAACTCTTGAACCGTAAGTCACAGACGCTCGCTCTTGGCTGCATTCGTTTCAGCTCGTGGCAGCCAGTCTAAAAAAAAACACTATCTTGGACTTCTCTGGATGTTTCCCAGGCGAGCTATTGGCAGCATGTTCAGAACCACTGTTTCTGAGGCTAATTCTTGAACCGTAAGTCATAGACGCTCGATCTTGGCGGCATTCGTCTCAGCGCCTGGCAATTAGTATGGAAGCACTGTCTTTGACTTCTCTGGATGTTTCCCAGGCGAGCTATTGGCAGCATGTTCAGAACCACTGTTTCTGAGGCAAATTCTTGAACCGTAAGTCATAGACGCTCGATCTTGGCGGCATTCGTCTCAGCGCCTGGCAATTAGTACAGAAGCACTGTTTCCCACTGTTTCTGAGGCTAATTCTTGAACCGTAAGTCATAGACGCTCGATCTTGGCGGCATTCGTCTCAGCGCCTGGCAATTAGTATAGAAGCACTGTTTCCCACTGTTTCTGAGGCTAATTCTTGAACCGTAAGTCTTAGACGCTTGATCTTGGCGGCATAAGTCTCAGCGCCTGGCAATTAGTATAGAAGCACTGTCTTTGACTTATCTGAAAGTTTCCCAGGCGAGCTATTCACAAGTAAATCCTAGACGCTCGATCTTGGTTATTTTCGCTTTCGCGGCTGGCAGCAAAGTTCCGAACCATGTTTATGTGAATAACTCTTGAACCGTAGGTCACAGACGCTCGCTCTTGGCTGCATTCGTTTCAGCTCGTGGCAGCCAGTCTAAAAAACACTATCTTGGACTTCTCTGGATGTTTCCCAGGCGAGCTATTGGCAGCATGTTTTGAACCACTGTTTCTGAGGCTAATTCTTGAACCGTAAGTCATAGGACGCTCGATCTTGGCGGCATTCGTCTCATCGCCTGGCAATTAGTATAGAAGCACTGTTTCCCACTGTTTCTGAGGCTAATTCTTGAACCGTAAGTCTTAGACGCTTGATCTTGGCGGCATTCGTCTCAGCGCCTGGCAATTAGTATAGAAGCACTGTCTTTGACTTCTCTGGATGTTTCCCAGGCGAGCTATTCACAAGTAAATCCTAGACGCTCGATCTTGGTTACTTTCGCTTTCGCGGCTGGCAGCAAAGTTCAGAACCATGTTTCTGTGAATAACTCTTGAACCGTAAGTCACAGACGCTCGCTCTTGGCTGCATTCGTTTCAGCTCGTGGCAGCCAGTCTAAAAAAACACTATCTTGGACTTCTCTGGATGTTTCCCAGGCGAGCTATTGGCAGCATGTTCAAAACCACTGTTTCTGAGGCTAATTCTTGAACCGTAAGTCATAGACGCTCGATCTTGGCGGCATTCGTCTCAGCGCCTGGCAATTAGTATAGAAGCACTGTTTCCCACTGTTTCTGAGCTAATTCTTGAACCGTAAGTCATAGAGGCTCGATCTTGGCGGCATTCGTCTCAGCGCCTGGCAATTAGTATAGAAGCACTGTTTTCCACTGTTTCTGAGGCTAATTCCTTGAACCGTAAGTCTTAGACGCTTGATCTTGGCGGCATTCGTCTCAGCGCCTGGCAATTAGTATAGAAGCACTGTCTTTGACTTATCTGAAAGTTTCCCAGGCGAGCTATTCACAAGTAAATCCTAGACGCTCGATCTTGGTTATTTTCGCTTTCGCGGCTGGCAGCAAAGTTCCGAACCATGTTTCTGTGAATAACTCTTGAACCGTAAGTCACAGACGCTCGCTCTTGGCTGCATTCGTTTCAGCTCGTGGCAGCCAGTCTAAAAAACACTATCTTGGACTTCTCTGGATGTTTCCCAGGCGAGCTATTGGCAGCATGTTTTGAACCACTGTTTCTGAGGCTAATTCTTGAACCGTAAGTCATAGACGCTCGATCTTGGCGGCATTCGTCTCAGCGCCTGGCAATTAGTATAGAAGCACTGTTTCCCACTGTTTCTGAGGCTAATTCTTGAACCGTAAGTCTTAGACGCTTGATCTTGGCGGCATTCGTCTCAGCGCCTGGCAATTAGTATAGAAGCACTGTCTTTGACTTCTCTGGATGTTTCCCAGGCGAGCTATTCACAAGTAAATCCTAGACGCTCGATCTTGGTTACTTTCGCTTTCGCGGCTGGCAGCAAAGTTCAGAACCATGTTTCTGTGAATAACTCTTGAACCGTAAGTCACAGACGCTCGCTCCTGGCTGCATGCGTTTCAGCTCGTGGCAGCCAGTCTAAAAAAACACTATCTTGGACTTCTCTGGATGTTTCCCAGGCGAGCTATTGGCAGCATGTTCAGAACCACTGTTTCTGAGGCAAATTCTTGAACTGTAAGTCATAGACGCTCGATCTTGGCGGCATTCGTCTCAGCGCCTGGCAATTAGTACAGAAGCACTGTTTCCCACTGTTTCTGAGGCTAATTCTTGAACCGTAAGTCATAGACGCTCGATCTTGGCGGCATTCGTCTCAGCGCCTGGCAATTAGTATAGAAGCACTGTTTCCCACTGTTTCTGAGGCTAATTCTTGAACCGTAAGTCTTAGACGCTTGATCTTGGCGGCATAAGTCTCAGCGCCTGGCAATTAGTATAGAAGCACTGTCTTTGACTTATCTGAAAGTTTCCCAGGCGAGCTATTCACAAGTAAATCCTAGACGCTCGATCTTGGTTATTTTCGCTTTCGCGGCTGGCAGCAAAGTTCCGAACCATGTTTATGTGAATAACTCTTGAACCGTAGGTCACAGACGCTCGCTCTTGGCTGCATTCGTTTCAGCTCGTGGCAGCCAGTCTAAAAAACACTATCTTGGACTTCTCTGGATGTTTCCCAGGCGAGCTATTGGCAGCATGTTTTGAACCACTGTTTCTGAGGCTAATTCTTGAACCGTAAGTCATATACGCTCGATCTTGGCGGCATTCGTCTCATCGCCTGGCAATTAGTATAGAAGCACTGTTTCCCACTGTTTCTGAGGCTAATTCTTGAACCGTAAGTCTTAGACGCTTGATCTTGGCGGCATTCGTCTCAGCGCCTGGCAATTAGTATAGAAGCACTGTCTTTGACTTCTCTGGATGTTTCCCAGGCGAGCTATTCACAAGTAAATCCTAGACGCTCGATCTTGGTTACTTTCGCTTTCGCGGCTGGCAGCAAAGTTCAGAACCATGTTTCTGTGAATAACTCTTGAACCGTAAGTCACAGACGCTCGCTCTTGGCTGCATTCGTTTCATCTCGTGGCAGCCAGTCTAAAAAAACACTATCTTGGACTTCTCTGGATGTTTCCCAGGCGAGCTATTGGCAGCATGTTCAAAACCACTGTTTCTGAGGCTAATTCTTGAACCGTAAGTCATAGACGCTCGATCTTGGCGGCATTCGTCTCAGCGCCTGGCAATTAGTATAGAAGCACTGTTTCCCACTGTTTCTGAGGCTAATTCTTGAACCGTAAGTCATAGACGCTCGATCTTGGCGGCATTCGTCTCAGCGCCTGGCAATTAGTATAGAAGCACTGTTTCCCACTGTTTCTGAGGCTAATTCTTGAACCGTAAGTCTTAGACGCTTGATCTTGGCGGCATTCGTCTCAGCGCCTGGCAATTAGTATAGAAGCACTGTCTTTGACTTATCTGAAAGTTTCCCAGGCGAGCTATTCACAAGTAAATCCTAGACGCTCGATCTTGGTTATTTTCGCTTTCGCGGCTGGCAGCAAAGTTCCGAACCATGTTTATGTGAATAACTCTTGAACCGTAAGTCACAGACGCTCGCTCTTGGCTGCATTCGTTTCAGCTCGTGGCAGCCAGTCTAAAAAACACTATCTTGGACTTCTCTGGATGTTTCCCAGGCGAGCTATTGGCAGCATGTTTTGAACCACTGTTTCTGAGGCTAATTCTTGAACCGTAAGTCATAGACGCTCGATCTTGGCGGCATTCGTCTCAGCGCCTGGCAATTAGTATAGAAGCACTGTTTCCCACTGTTTCTGAGGCTAATTCTTGAACCGTAAGTCTTAGACGCTTGATCTTGGCGGCATTCGTCTCAGCGCCTGGCAATTAGTATAGAAGCACTGTCTTTGACTTCTCTGGATGTTTCCCAGGCGAGCTATTCACAAGTAAATCCTAGACGCTCGATCTTGGTTACTTTCGCTTTCGCGGCTGGCAGCAAAGTTCAGAACCATGTTTCTGTGAATAACTCTTGAATCGTAAGTCACAGACGCTCGCTCTTGGTTGCATTCGTTTCAGCTCGTGGCAGCCAGTCTAAAAAACACTATATTGGACTTCTCTGGATGTTTCCCAGGCGAGCTATTAGCAGCATGTTCAGAACCACTGTTTCTGAGGCTAATTCTTGAACCGTAAGTCATAGACGCTCGATCTTGGCGGCATTCGTCTCAGCGCCTGGCAATTAGTATAGAAGCACTGTTTCCCACTGTTTCTGAGGCTAATTCTTGAACCGTAAGTCTTAGACGCTTGATCTTGGCGGCATTCGTCTCAGCGCCTGGCAATTAGTATAGCTGCACTGTCTTTGACTTCTCTGGATGTTTTCCAGGCGAGCTATTCACAAGTAAATCCTAGACGCTCGATCTTGGTTGCTTTCGCTTTCGCGGCTGGCAGCAAAGTTCAGAACCATGTTTATGTGAATAACTTTTGAACCGTAAGTCACAGACGCTCGCTCTTGGCTGCATTCGTTTCAGCTCGTGGCAGCCAGTCTAAAAAAAACACTATCTTGGACTTCTCTGGATGTTTCCCAGGCGAGCTATTGGCAGCATGTTCAGAACCACTGTTTCTGAGGCTAATTCTTGAACCGTAAGTCATAGACGCTCGATCTTGGCGGCATTCGTCTCAGCGCCTGCCAATTAGTATAGAAGCACTGTCTTTGACTTCTCTGGATGTTTCCCAGGCGAGCTATTGACTAGTAAATCCTAGACGCTCGATCTTGGTTATTTTCGCTTTCGCGGCTGGCAGCAAAGTTCCGAACCATGTTTCTGTGAATAACTCTTGAACCGTAAGTCACAGACGCTCGCTCTTGGCTGCATTCGTTTCAGCTCGTGGCAGCCAGTCTAAAAAACACTATCTTGGACTTATCTGGATGTTTCCCAGGCGAGCTATTGGCAGCATGTTTTGAACCACTGTTTCTGAGGCTAATTCTTGAACCGTAAGTCATAGACGCTCGATCTTGGCGGCATTCGTCTCAGCGCCTGGCAATTAGTATAGAAGCACTGTTTCCCACTGTTTCTGAGGCTAATTCTTGAACCGTAAGTCTTAGACGCTTGATCTTGGCGGCATTCGTCTCAGCGCCTGGCAATTAGTATAGAAGCACTGTCTTTGACTTCTCTGGATGTTTCCCAGGCGAGCTATTCACAAGTAAATCCTAGACGCTCGATCTTGGTTACTTTCGCTTTCGCGGCTGGCAGCAAAGTTCAGAACCATGTTTCTGTGAATAACTCTTGAACCGTAAGTCACAGACGCTCGCTCTTGGCTGCATTCGTTTCAGCTCGTGGCAGCCAGTCTAAAAAAAACACTATCTTGGACTTCTCTGGATGTTTCCCAGGCGAGCTATTGGCAGCATGTTCAGAACCACTGTTTCTGAGGCTAATTCTTGAACCGTAAGTCATAGACGCTCGATCTTGGCGGCATTCGTCTCAGCGCCTGGCAATTAGTATGGAAGCACTGTCTTTGACTTCTCTGGATGTTTCCCAGGCGAGCTATTGGCAGCATGTTCAGAACCACTGTTTCTGAGGCAAATTCTTGAACCGTAAGTCATAGACGCTCGATCTTGGCGGCATTCGTCTCAGCGCCTGGCAATTAGTACAGAAGCACTGTTTCCCACTGTTTCTGAGGCTAATTCTTGAACCGTAAGTCATAGACGCTCGATCTTGGCGGCATTCGTCTCAGCGCCTGGCAATTAGTATAGAAGCACTGTTTCCCACTGTTTCTGAGGCTAATTCTTGAACCGTAAGTCTTAGACGCTTGATCTTGGCGGCATAAGTCTCAGCGCCTGGCAATTAGTATAGAAGCACTGTCTTTGACTTATCTGAAAGTTTCCCAGGCGAGCTATTCACAAGTAAATCCTAGACGCTCGATCTTGGTTATTTTCGCTTTCGCGGCTGGCAGCAAAGTTCCGAACCATGTTTATGTGAATAACTCTTGAACCGTAGGTCACAGACGCTCGCTCTTGGCTGCATTCGTTTCAGCTCGTGGCAGCCAGTCTAAAAAACACTATCTTGGACTTCTCTGGATGTTTCCCAGGCGAGCTATTGGCAGCATGTTTTGAACCACTGTTTCTGAGGCTAATTCTTGAACCGTAAGTCATAGACGCTCGATCTTGGCGGCATTCGTCTCATCGCCTGGCAATTAGTATAGAAGCACTGTTTCCCACTGTTTCTGAGGCTAATTCTTGAACCGTAAGTCTTAGACGCTTGATCTTGGCGGCATTCGTCTCAGCGCCTGGCAATTAGTATAGAAGCACTGTCTTTGACTTCTCTGGATGTTTCCCAGGCGAGCTATTCACAAGTAAATCCTAGACGCTCGATCTTGGTTACTTTCGCTTTCGCGGCTGGCAGCAAAGTTCAGAACCATGTTTCTGTGAATAACTCTTGAACCGTAAGTCACAGACGCTCGCTCTTGGCTGCATTCGTTTCAGCTCGTGGCAGCCAGTCTAAAAAAACACTATCTTGGACTTCTCTGGATGTTTCCCAGGCGAGCTATTGGCAGCATGTTCAAAACCACTGTTTCTGAGGCTAATTCTTGAACCGTAAGTCATAGACGCTCGATCTTGGCGGCATTCGTCTCAGCGCCTGGCAATTAGTATAGAAGCACTGTTTCCCACTGTTTCTGAGGCTAATTCTTGAACCGTAAGTCATAGACGCTCGATCTTGGCGGCATTCGTCTCAGCGCCTGGCAATTAGTATAGAAGCACTGTTTTCCACTGTTTCTGAGGCTAATTCTTGAACCGTAAGTCTTAGACGCTTGATCTTGGCGGCATTCGTCTCAGCGCCTGGCAATTAGTATAGAAGCACTGTCTTTGACTTATCTGAAAGTTTCCCAGGCGAGCTATTCACAAGTAAATCCTAGACGCTCGATCTTGGTTATTTTCGCTTTCGCGGCTGGCAGCAAAGTTCCGAACCATGTTTCTGTGAATAACTCTTGAACCGTAAGTCACAGACGCTCGCTCTTGGCTGCATTCGTTTCAGCTCGTGGCAGCCAGTCTAAAAAACACTATCTTGGACTTCTCTGGATGTTTCCCAGGCGAGCTATTGGCAGCATGTTTTGAACCACTGTTTCTGAGGCTAATTCTTGAACCGTAAGTCATAGACGCTCGATCTTGGCGGCATTCGTCTCAGCGCCTGGCAATTAGTATAGAAGCACTGTTTCCCACTGTTTCTGAGGCTAATTCTTGAACCGTAAGTCTTAGACGCTTGATCTTGGCGGCATTCGTCTCAGCGCCTGGCAATTAGTATAGAAGCACTGTCTTTGACTTCTCTGGATGTTTCCCAGGCGAGCTATTCACAAGTAAATCCTAGACGCTCGATCTTGGTTACTTTCGCTTTCGCGGCTGGCAGCAAAGTTCAGAACCATGTTTCTGTGAATAACTCTTGAACCGTAAGTCACAGACGCTCGCTCCTGGCTGCATGCGTTTCAGCTCGTGGCAGCCAGTCTAAAAAAACACTATCTTGGACTTCTCTGGATGTTTCCCAGGCGAGCTATTGGCAGCATGTTCAGAACCACTGTTTCTGAGGCAAATTCTTGAACTGTAAGTCATAGACGCTCGATCTTGGCGGCATTCGTCTCAGCGCCTGGCAATTAGTACAGAAGCACTGTTTCCCACTGTTTCTGAGGCTAATTCTTGAACCGTAAGTCATAGACGCTCGATCTTGGCGGCATTCGTCTCAGCGCCTGGCAATTAGTATAGAAGCACTGTTTCCCACTGTTTCTGAGGCTAATTCTTGAACCGTAAGTCTTAGACGCTTGATCTTGGCGGCATAAGTCTCAGCGCCTGGCAATTAGTATAGAAGCACTGTCTTTGACTTATCTGAAAGTTTCCCAGGCGAGCTATTCACAAGTAAATCCTAGACGCTCGATCTTGGTTATTTTCGCTTTCGCGGCTGGCAGCAAAGTTCCGAACCATGTTTATGTGAATAACTCTTGAACCGTAGGTCACAGACGCTCGCTCTTGGCTGCATTCGTTTCAGCTCGTGGCAGCCAGTCTAAAAAACACTATCTTGGACTTCTCTGGATGTTTCCCAGGCGAGCTATTGGCAGCATGTTTTGAACCACTGTTTCTGAGGCTAATTCTTGAACCGTAAGTCATATACGCTCGATCTTGGCGGCATTCGTCTCATCGCCTGGCAATTAGTATAGAAGCACTGTTTCCCACTGTTTCTGAGGCTAATTCTTGAACCGTAAGTCTTAGACGCTTGATCTTGGCGGCATTCGTCTCAGCGCCTGGCAATTAGTATAGAAGCACTGTCTTTGACTTCTCTGGATGTTTCCCAGGCGAGCTATTCACAAGTAAATCCTAGACGCTCGATCTTGGTTACTTTCGCTTTCGCGGCTGGCAGCAAAGTTCAGAACCATGTTTCTGTGAATAACTCTTGAACCGTAAGTCACAGACGCTCGCTCTTGGCTGCATTCGTTTCAGCTCGTGGCAGCCAGTCTAAAAAAACACTATCTTGGACTTCTCTGGATGTTTCCCAGGCGAGCTATTGGCAGCATGTTCAAAACCACTGTTTCTGAGGCTAATTCTTGAACCGTAAGTCATAGACGCCGATCTTGGCGGCATTCGTCTCAGCGCCTGGCAATTAGTATAGAAGCACTGTTTCCCACTGTTTCTGAGGCTAATTCTTGAACCGTAAGTCATAGACGCTCGATCTTGGCGGCATTCGTCTCAGCGCCTGGCAATTAGTATAGAAGCACTGTTTCCCACTGTTTCTGAGGCTAATTCTTGAACCGTAAGTCTTAGACGCTTGATCTTGGCGGCATTCGTCTCAGCGCCTGGCAATTAGTATAGAAGCACTGTCTTTGACTTATCTGAAAGTTTCCCAGGCGAGCTATTCACAAGTAAATCCTAGACGCTCGATCTTGGTTATTTTCGCTTTCGCGGCTGGCAGCAAAGTTCCGAACCATGTTTATGTGAATAACTCTTGAACCGTAAGTCACAGACGCTCGCTCTTGGCTGCATTCGTTTCAGCTCGTGGCAGCCAGTCTAAAAAACACTATCTTGGACTTCTCTGGATGTTTCCCAGGCGAGCTATTGGCAGCATGTTTTGAACCACTGTTTCTGAGGCTAATTCTTGAACCGTAAGTCATAGACGCTCGATCTTGGCGGCATTCGTCTCAGCGCCTGGCAATTAGTATAGAAGCACTGTTTCCCACTGTTTCTGAGGCTAATTCTTGAACCGTAAGTCTTAGACGCTTGATCTTGGCGGCATTCGTCTCAGCGCCTGGCAATTAGTATAGAAGCACTGTCTTTGACTTCTCTGGATGTTTCCCAGGCGAGCTATTCACAAGTAAATCCTAGACGCTCGATCTTGGTTACTTTCGCTTTCGCGGCTGGCAGCAAAGTTCAGAACCATGTTTCTGTGAATAACTCTTGAATCGTAAGTCACAGACGCTCGCTCTTGGTTGCATTCGTTTCAGCTCGTGGCAGCCAGTCTAAAAAACACTATATTGGACTTCTCTGGATGTTTCCCAGGCGAGCTATTAGCAGCATGTTCAGAACCACTGTTTCTGAGGCTAATTCTTGAACCGTAAGTCATAGACGCTCGATCTTGGCGGCATTCGTCTCAGCGCCTGGCAATTAGTATAGAAGCACTGTTTCCCACTGTTTCTGAGGCTAATTCTTGAACCGTAAGTCTTAGACGCTTGATCTTGGCGGCATTCGTCTCAGCGCCTGGCAATTAGTATAGCTGCACTGTCTTTGACTTCTCTGGATGTTTTCCAGGCGAGCTATTCACAAGTAAATCCTAGACGCTCGATCTTGGTTGCTTTCGCTTTCGCGGCTGGCAGCAAAGTTCAGAACCATGTTTATGTGAATAACTTTTGAACCGTAAGTCACAGACGCTCGCTCTTGGCTGCATTCGTTTCAGCTCGTGGCAGCCAGTCTAAAAAAAACACTATCTTGGACTTCTCTGGATGTTTCCCAGGCGAGCTATTGGCAGCATGTTCAGAACCACTGTTTCTGAGGCTAATTCTTGAACCGTAAGTCATAGACGCT
This sequence comes from Rhinoderma darwinii, assembly GCF_050947455.1. Classification (NCBI taxonomy): domain Eukaryota; kingdom Metazoa; phylum Chordata; class Amphibia; order Anura; family Rhinodermatidae; genus Rhinoderma; species Rhinoderma darwinii. The sequence continues at coordinate 33,570 of NW_027461976.1, read as the reverse complement.
CGATCTTGGCGGCATTCGTCTCAGCGCCTGGCAATTAGTATAGAAGCACTGTCTTTGACTTCTCTGGATGTTTCCCAGGCGAGCTATTGACTAGTAAATCCTAGACGCTCGATCTTGGTTATTTTCGCTTTCGCGGCTGGCAGCAAAGTTCCGAACCATGTTTCTGTGAATAACTCTTGAACCGTAAGTCACAGACGCTCGCTCTTGGCTGCATTCGTTTCAGCTCGTGGCAGCCAGTCTAAAAAACACTATCTTGGACTTATCTGGATGTTTCCCAGGCGAGCTATTGGCAGCATGTTTTGAACCACTGTTTCTGAGGCTAATTCTTGAACCGTAAGTCATAGACGCTCGATCTTGGCGGCATTCGTCTCAGCGCCTGGCAATTAGTATAGAAGCACTGTTTCCCAATGTTTCTGAGGCTAATTCTTGAACCGTAAGTCTTAGACGCTTGATCTTGGCGGCATTCGTCTCAGCGCCTGGCAATTAGTATAGAAGCACTGTCTTTGACTTCTCTGGATGTTTCCCAGGCGAGCTATTCACAAGTAAATCCTAGACGCTCGATCTTGGTTACTTTCGCGGCTGGCAGCAAAGTTCAGAACCATGTTTCTGTGAATAACTCTTGAACCGTAAGTCACAGACGCTCGCTCTTGGCTGCATTCGTTTCAGCTCGTGGCAGCCAGTCTAAAAAAACACTATCTTGGACTTCTCTGGATGTTTCCCAGGCGAGCTATTGGCAGCATGTTCAAAACCACTGTTTCTGAGGCTAATTCTTGAACCGTAAGTCATAGACGCTCGATCTTGGCGGCATTCGTCTCAGCGCCTGGCAATTAGTATAGAAGCACTGTTTCCCACTGTTTCTGAGGCTAATTCTTGAACCGTAAGTCATAGACGCTCGATCTTGGCGGCATTCGTCTCAGCGCCTGGCAATTAGTATAGAAGCACTGTTTCCCACTGTTTCTGAGGCTAATTCTTGAACCGTAAGTCTTAGACGCTTGATCTTGGCGGCATTCGTCTCAGCGCCTGGCAATTAGTATAGAAGCACTGTTTCCCACTGTTTCTGAGGCTAATTCTTGAACCGTAAGTCATAGACGCTCGATCTTGGCGGCATTCGTCTCAGCGCCTGGCAATTAGTATAGAAGCACTGTTTCCCACTGTTTCTGAGGCTAATTCTTGAACCGTAAGTCATAGACGCTCGATCTTGGCGGCATTCGTCTCAGCGCCTGGCAATTAGTATAGAAGCACTGTTTCCCACTGTTTCTGAGGCTAATTCTTGAACCGTAAGTCTTAGACGCTTGATCTTGGCGGCATTCGTCTCAGCGCCTGGCAATTAGTATAGAAGCACTGTCTTTGACTTATCTGAAAGTTTCCCAGGCGAGCTATTCACAAGTAAATCCTAGACGCTCGATCTTGGTTATTTTCGCTTTCGCGGCTGGCAGCAAAGTTCCGAACCATGTTTCTGTGAATAACTCTTGAACCGTAAGTCACAGACGCTCGCTCTTGGCTGCATTCGTTTCAGCTCGTGGCAGCCAGTCTAAAAAACACTATCTTGGACTTCTCTGGATGTTTCCCAGGCGAGCTATTGGCAGCATGTTTTGAACCACTGTTTCTGAGGCTAATTCTTGAACCGTAAGTCATAGACGCTCGATCTTGGCGGCATTCGTCTCAGCGCCTGGCAATTAGTACAGAAGCACTGTTTCCCACTGTTTCTGAGGCTAATTCTTGAACCGTAAGTCTTAGACGCTTGATCTTGGCGGCATAAGTCTCAGCGCCTGGCAATTAGTATAGAAGCACTGTCTTTGACTTATCTGAAAGTTTCCCAGGCGAGCTATTCACAAGTAAATCCTAGACGCTCGATCTTGGTTATTTTCGCTTTCGCGGCTGGCAGCAAAGTTCCGAACCATGTTTATGTGAATAACTCTTGAACCGTAGGTCACAGACGCTCGCTCTTGGCTGCATTCGTTTCAGCTCGTGGCAGCCAGTCTAAAAAACACTATCTTGGACTTCTCTGGATGTTTCCCAGGCGAGCTATTGGCAGCATGTTTTGAACCACTGTTTCTGAGGCTAATTCTTGAACCGTAAGTCATATACGCTCGATCTTGGCGGCATTCGTCTCATCGCCTGGCAATTAGTATAGAAGCACTGTTTCCCACTGTTTCTGAGGCTAATTCTTGAACCGTAAGTCTTAGACGCTTGATCTTGGCGGCATTCGTCTCAGCGCCTGGCAATTAGTATAGAAGCACTGTCTTTGACTTCTCTGGATGTTTCCCAGGCGAGCTATTCACAAGTAAATCCTAGACGCTCGATCTTGGTTACTTTCGCTTTCGCGGCTGGCAGCAAAGTTCAGAACCATGTTTCTGTGAATAACTCTTGAACCGTAAGTCACAGACGCTCGCTCTTGGCTGCATTCGTTTCAGCTCGTGGCAGCCAGTCTAAAAAAACACTATCTTGGACTTCTCTGGATGTTTCCCAGGCGAGCTATTGGCAGCATGTTCAAAACCACTGTTTCTGAGGCTAATTCTTGAACCGTAAGTCATAGACGCTCGATCTTGGCGGCATTCGTCTCAGCGCCTGGCAATTAGTATAGAAGCACTGTTTCCCACTGTTTCTGAGGCTAATTCTTGAACCGTAAGTCATAGACGCTCGATCTTGGCGGCATTCGTCTCAGCGCCTGGCAATTAGTATAGAAGCACTGTTTCCCACTGTTTCTGAGGCTAATTCTTGAACCGTAAGTCTTAGACGCTTGATCTTGGCGGCATTCGTCTCAGCGCCTGGCAATTAGTATAGAAGCACTGTCTTTGACTTATCTGAAAGTTTCCCAGGCGAGCTATTCACAAGTAAATGATAGACGCTCGATCTTGGTTATTTTCGCTTTCGCGGCTGGCAGCAAAGTTCCGAACCATGTTTATGTGAATAACTCTTGAACCGTAATACGAGAAAAAAGACGGCGCCACCTTGTGTAGATCAGTAGATCGAGGTGAGAACACAGTGCAATGAAATATGCTCACCAGATAGACGGAGGTAAAAAAGCGTATAATATCCACAGTGCTGCTGCCAGATCCGGGTCGGTATCCAAGATGGGACCGCTTGGGTAGAAAATTGCAGATAAAAGAAAATTGGATCTTTTTGGAGGCGCTGCTGTGTGGTATAAATGATGTGGAACGAAGTCCCAAGAAATTTAATAGTTCAATTTTATTGACAGTGGCTACGCGTTTCGACGATGAACAATCGTCTTCATCAGGCCATCATTGATGGCCTGATGAAGACGATTGTTCATCGTCGAAACGCGTAGCCACTGTCAATAAAATTGAACTATTAAATTTCTTGGGACTTCGTTCCACATCATTTATACCACACAGCAGCGCCTCCAAAAAGATCCAATTTTCTTTTATCTGCAATTTTCTTGAACCGTAAGTCACAGACGCTCGCTCTTGGCTGCATTCGTTTCAGCTCGTGGCAGCCAGTCTAAAAAAACACTATCTTGGACTTCTCTGGATGTTTCCCAGGCGAGCTATTGGCAGCATGTTTTGAACCACTGTTTCTGAGGCTAATTCTTGAACCGTAAGTCATAGACGCTCGATCTTGGCGGCATTCGTCTCAGCGCCTGGCAATTAGTATAGAAGCACTGTTTCCCACTGTTTCTGAGGCTAATTCTTGAACCGTAAGTCTTAGACGCTTGATCTTGGTTACTTTCGCTTTCGCGGCTGGCAGCAAAGTTCAGAACCATGTTTCTGTGAATAACTCTTGAATCGTAAGTCACAGACGCTCGCTCTTGGTTGCATTCGTTTCAGCTCGTGGCAGCCAGTCTAAAAACACTATATTGGACTTCTCTGGATGTTTCCCAGGCGAGCTATTAGCAGCATGTTCAGAACCACTGTTTCTGAGGCTAATTCTTGAACCGTAAGTCATAGACGCTCGATCTTGGCGGTATTCGTCTCAGCGCCTGGCAATTAGTATAGAAGCACTGTTTCCCACTGTTTCTGAGGCTAATTCTTGAACCGTAAGTCTTAGACGCTTGATCTTTGCGGCATTCGTCTCAGCGCCTGGCAATTAGTATAGCTGCACTGTCTTTGACTTCTCTGGATGTTTTCCAGGCGAGCTATTCACAAATAAATCCTAGACGCTCGATCTTGGTTGCTTTCGCTTTCGCGGCTGGCAGCAAAGTTCAGAACCATGTTTATGTGAATAACTTTTGAACCGTAAGTCACAGACGCTCGCTCTTGGCTGCATTCGTTTCAGCTCGTGGCAGCCAGTCTAAAAAAAACACTATCTTGGACTTCTCTGGATGTTTCCCAGGCGAGCTATTGGCAGCATGTTCAGAACCACTGTTTCTGAGGCTAATTCTTGAACCGTAAGTCATAGACGCTCGATCTTGGCGGCATTCGTCTCAGCGCCTGGCAATTAGTATAGAAGCACTGTCTTTGACTTCTCTGGATGTTTCCCAGGCGAGCTATTGACTAGTAAATCCTAGACGCTCGATCTTGGTTATTTTCGCTTTCGCGGCTGGCAGCAAAGTTCCGAACCATGTTTCTGTGAATAACTCTTGAACCGTAAGTCACAGACGCTCGCTCTTGGCTGCATTCGTTTCAGCTCGTGGCAGCCAGTCTAAAAAACACTATCTTGGACTTATCTGGATGTTTCCCAGGCGAGCTATTGGCAGCATGTTTTGAACCACTGTTTCTGAGGCTAATTCTTGAACCGTAAGTCATAGACGCTCGATCTTGGCGGCATTCGTCTCAGCGCCTGGCAATTAGTATAGAAGCACTGTTTCCCACTGTTTCTGAGGCTAATTCTTGAACCGTAAGTCTTAGACGCTTGATCTTGGCGGCATTCGTCTCAGCGCCTGGCAATTAGTATAGAAGCACTGTCTTTGACTTCTCTGGATGTTTCCCAGGCGAGCTATTCACAAGTAAATCCTAGACGCTCGATCTTGGTTACTTTCGCTTTCGCGGCTGGCAGCAAAGTTCAGAACCATGTTTCTGTGAATAACTCTTGAACCGTAAGTCACAGACGCTCGCTCTTGGCTGCATTCGTTTCAGCTCGTGGCAGCCAGTCTAAAAAAACACTATCTTGGACTTCTCTGGATGTTTCCCAGGCGAGCTATTGGCAGCATGTTCAAAACCACTGTTTCTGAGGCTAATTCTTGAACCGTAAGTCATAGACGCTCGATCTTGGCGGCATTCGTCTCAGCGCCTGGCAATTAGTATAGAAGCACTGTTTCCCACTGTTTCTGAGGCTAATTCTTGAACCGTAAGTCATAGACGCTCGATCTTGGCGGCATTCGTCTCAGCGCCTGGCAATTAGTATAGAAGCACTGTTTCCCACTGTTTCTGAGGCTAATTCTTGAACCGTAAGTCTTAGACGCTTGATCTTGGCGGCATTCGTCTCAGCGCCTGGCAATTAGTATAGAAGCACTGTCTTTGACTTCTCTGGATGTTTCCCAGGCGAGCTATTCACAAGTAAATCCTAGACGCTCGATCTTGGTTACTTTCGCTTTCGCGGCTGGCAGCAAAGTTCAGAACCATGTTTCTGTGAATAACTCTTGAACCGTAAGTCACAGACGCTCGCTCTTGGCTGCATTCGTTTCAGCTCGTGGCAGCCAGTCTAAAAAAACACTATCTTGGACTTCTCTGGATGTTTCCCAGGCGAGCTATTGGCAGCATGTTCAAACCCACTGTTTCTGAGGCTAATTCTTGAACCGTAAGTCATAGACGTTCGATCTTGGCGGCATTCATCTCAGCGCCTGGCAATTAGTATAGAAGCACTGTTTCCCACTGTTTCTGAGGCTAATTCTTGAACCGTAAGTCATAGACGCTCGATCTTGGCGGCATTCGTCTCAGCGCCTGGCAATTAGTATAGAAGCACTGTTTCCCACTGTTTCTGAGGCTAATTCTTGAACCGTAAGTCTTAGACGCTTGATCTTGGCGGCATTCGTCTCAGCGCCTGGCAATTAGTATAGAAGCACTGTCTTTGACTTATCTGAAAGTTTCCCAGGCGAGCTATTCACAAGTAAATCCTAGACGCTCGATCTTGGTTATTTTCGCTTTCGCGGCTGGCAGCAAAGTTCCGAACCATGTTTATGTGAATAACTCTTGAACCGTAAGTCACAGACGCTCGCTCTTGGCTGCATTCGTTTCAGCTCGTGGCAGCCAGTCTAAAAAACACTATCTTGGACTTCTCTGGATGTTTCCCAGGCGAACTATTGGCAGCATGTTTTGAACCACTGTTTCTGAGGCTAATTCTTGAACCGTAAGTCATAGACGCTCGATCTTGGCGGCATTCGTCTCAGCGCCTGGCAATTAGTATAGAAGCACTGTTTCCCACTGTTTCTGAGGCTAATTCTTGAACCGTAAGTCTTAGACGCTTGATCTTGGCGGCATTCGTCTCAGCGCCTGGCAATTAGTATAGAAGCACTGTCTTTGACTTCTCTGGATGTTTCCCAGGCGAGCTATTCACAAGTAAATCCTAGACGCTCGATCTTGGTTACTTTCGCTTTCGCGGCTGGCAGCAAAGTTCAGAACCATGTTTCTGTGAATAACTCTTGAATCGTAAGTCACAGACGCTCGCTCTTGGTTGCATTCGTTTCAGCTCGTGGCAGCCAGTCTAAAAAACACTATATTGGACTTCTCTGGATGTTTCCCAGGCGAGCTATTAGCAGCATGTTCAGAACCACTGTTTCTGAGGCTAATTCTTGAACCGTAAGTCATAGACGCTCGATCTTGGCGGCATTCGTCTCAGCGCCTGGCAATTAGTATAGAAGCACTGTTTCCCACTGTTTCTGAGGCTAATTCTTGAACCGTAAGTCTTAGACGCTTGATCTTGGCGGCATTCGTCTCAGCGCCTGGCAATTAGTATAGCTGCACTGTCTTTGACTTCTCTGGATGTTTTCCAGGCGAGCTATTCACAAGTAAATCCTAGACGCTCGATCTTGGTTGCTTTCGCTTTCGCGGCTGGCAGCAAAGTTCAGAACCATGTTTATGCGAATAACTTTTGAACCGTAAGTCACAGACGCTCGCTCTTGGCTGCATTCGTTTCAGCTCGTGGCAGCCAGTCTAAAAAAAACACTATCTTGGACTTCTCTGGATTTTCCCAGGCGAGCTATTGGCAGCATGTTCAGAACCACTGTTTCTGAGGCTAATTCTTGAACCGTAAGTCATAGACGCTCGATCTTGGCGGCATTCGTCTCAGCGCCTGGCAATTAGTATAGAAGCACTGTCTTTGACTTCTCTGGATGTTTCCCAGGCGAGCTATTGACTAGTAAATCCTAGACGCTCGATCTTGGTTATTTTCGCTTTCGCGGCTGGCAGCAAAGTTCCGAACCATGTTTCTGTGAATAACTCTTGAACCGTAAGTCACAGACGCTCGCTCTTGGCTGCATTCGTTTCAGCTCGTGGCAGCCAGTCTAAAAAACACTATCTTGGACTTCTCTGGATGTTTCCCAGGCGAGCTATTGGCAGCATGTTCAGAACCACTGTTTCTGAGGCTAATTCTTGAACCGTAAGTCATAGACGCTCGATCTTGGCGGCATTCGTCTCAGCGCCTGGCAATTAGTATAGAAGCACTGTTTCCCACTGTTTCTGAGGCTAATTCTTGAACCGTAAGTCTTAGACGCTTGATCCTTGCGGCATTCGTCTCAGCGCCTGGCAATTAGTATAGCTGCACTGTCTTTGACTTCTCTGGATGTTTTCCAGGCGAGCTATTCACAAGTAAATCCTAGACGCTCGATCTTGGTTGCTTTCGCTTTCGCGGCTGGCAGCAAATTTCAGAACCATGTTTATGTGAATAACTTTTGAACCGTAAGTCACAGACGCTCGCTCTTGGCTGCATTCGTTTCAGCTCGTGGCAGCCAGTCTAAAAAAAACACTATCTTGGACTTCTCTGGATGTTTCCCAGGCGAGCTATTGGCAGCATGCTCAGAACCACTGTTTCTGAGGCTAATTCTTGAACCGTAAGTCTTAGACGCTTGATCTTGGCGGCATTCGTCTCAGCGCCTGGCAATTAGTATAGAAGCACTGTCTTTGACTTCTCTGGATGTTTCCCAGGCGAGCTATTCACAAGTAAATCCTAGACGCTCGATCTTGGTTACTTTCGCTTTCGCGGCTGGCAGCAAAGTTCAGAACCATGTTTCTGTGAATAACTCTTGAACCGTAAGTCACAGACGCTCGCTCTTGGCTGCATTCGTTTCAGCTCGTGGCAGCCAGTCTAAAAAACACTATCTTGGACTTCTCTGGATGTTTCCCAGGCGAGCTATTGGCAGCATGTTCAAAACCACTGTTTCTGAGGCTAATTCTTGAACCGTAAGTCATAGACGCTCGATCTTGGCGGCATTCGTCTCAGCGCCTGGCAATTAGTATAGAAGCACTGTTTCCCACTGTTTCTGAGGCTAATTCTTGAACCGTAAGTCTTAGACGCTTGATCTTGGCGGCATTCGTCTCAGCGCCTGGCAATTAGTATAGAAGCACTGTCTTTGACTTCTCTGGATGTTTCCCAGGCGAGCTATTCACAAGTAAATCCTAGACGCTCGATCTTGGTTACTTTCGCTTTCGCGGCTGGCAACAAAGTTCAGAACCATGTTTCTGTGAATAACTCTTGAACCGTAAGTCACAGACGCTCGCTCTAGGCTGCATTCGTTTCAGCTCGTGGCAGCCAGTCTAAAAAAACACTATCTTGGACTTCTCTGGATGTTTCCCAGGCGAGCTATTGGCAGCATGTTCAGAACCACTGTTTCTGAGGCTAATTCTTGAACCGTAAGTCATAGACGCTCGATCTTGGCGGCATTCGTCTCAGCGCCTGGCAATTAGTATAGAAGCACTGTTTCCCACTGTTTCTGAGGCTAATTCTTGAACCGTAAGTCATAGACGCTCGATCTTGGCGGCATTCGTCTCAGCGCCTGGCAATTAGTATAGCTGCACTGTCTTTGACTTCTCTGGATGTTTTCCAGGCGAGCTATTCACAAGTAAATCCTAGACGCTCGATCTTGGTTGCTTTCGCTTTCGCGGCTGGCAGCAAAGTTCAGAACCATGTTTATGTGAATAACTTTTGAACCGTAAGTCACAGACGCTCGCTCTTGGCTGCATTCGTTTCAGCTCGTGGCAGCCAGTCTAAAAAAACACTATCTTGGACTTCTCTGGATGTTTCCCAGGCGAGCTATTGGCAGCATGTTCAGAACCACTGTTTCTGAGGCTAATTCTTGAACCGTAAGTCATAGACGCTCGATCTTGGCGGCATTCGTCTCAGCGCCTGGCAATTAGTATGGAAGCACTGTCTTTGACTTCTCTGGATGTTTCCCAGGCGAGCTATTGACTAGTAAATCCTAGACGCTCGATCTTGGTTATTTTCGCTTTCGCGGCTGGCAGCAAAGTTCCGAACCATGTTTCTGTGAATAACTCTTGAACCGTAAGTCACAGACGCTCGCTCTTGGCTGCATTCGTTTCAGCTCGTGGCAGCCAGTCTAAAAAACACTATCTTGGACTTCTCTGGATGTTTCCCAGGCGAGCTATTGGCAGCATGTTTTGAACCACTGTTTCTGAGGCTAATTCTTGAACCGTAAGTCATAGACGCTCGATCTTGGCGGCATTCGTCTCAGCGCCTGGCAATTAGTATAGAAGCACTGTTTCCCACTGTTTCTGAGGCTAATTCTTGAACCGTAAGTCTTAGACGCTTGATCTTGGCGGCATTCGTCTCAGCGCCTGGCAATTAGTATAGAAGCACTGTCTTTGACTTTTCTGGATGTTTCCCAGGCGAGCTATTCACAAGTAAATCCTCTTGGCGGCATTCGTCTCAGCGCCTGGCAATTAGTATAGAAGCACTGTCTTTGACTTCTCTGGATGTTTCCCAGGCGAGCTATTCACAAGTAAATCCTAGACGCTCGATCTTGGTTACTTTCGCTTTCGCGGCTGGCAGCAAAGTTCAGAACCATGTTTCTGTGAATAACTCTTGAACCGTAAGTCACAGACGCTCGCTCTTGGCTGCATTCGTTTCAGCTCGTGGCAGCCAGTCTAAAAAACACTATCTTGGACTTCTCTGGATGTTTCCCAGGCGAGCTATTGGCAGCATGTTCAGAACCACTGTTTCTGAGGCTAATTCTTGAACCGTAAGTCATAGACGCTCGATCTTGGCGGCATTCGTCTCAGCGCCTGGCAATTAGTATAGAAGCACTGTTTCCCACTGTTTCTGAGGCTAATTCTTGAACCGTAAGTCTTAGACGCTTGATCCTTGCGGCATTCGTCTCAGCGCCTGGCAATTAGTATAGCTGCACTGTCTTTGACTTCTCTGGATGTTTTCCAGGCGAGCTATTCACAAGTAAATCCTAGACGCTCGATCTTGGTTGCTTTCGCTTTCGCGGCTGGCAGCAAATTTCAGAACCATGTTTATGTGAATAACTTTTGAACCGTAAGTCACAGACGCTCGCTCTTGGCTGCATTCGTTTCAGCTCGTGGCAGCCAGTCTAAAAAAACACTATCTTGGACTTCTCTGGATGTTTCCCAGGCGAGCTATTGGCAGCATGCTCAGAACCACTGTTTCTGAGGCTAATTCTTGAACCGTAAGTCTTAGACGCTTGATCTTGGCGGCATTCGTCTCAGCGCCTGGCAATTAGTATAGAAGCACTGTCTTTGACTTCTCTGGATGTTTCCCAGGCGAGCTATTCACAAGTAAATCCTAGACGCTCGATCTTGGTTACTTTCGCTTTCGCGGCTGGCAGCAAAGTTCAGAACCATGTTTCTGTGAATAACTCTTGAACCGTAAGTCACAGACGCTCGCTCTTGGCTGCATTCGTTTCAGCTCGTGGCAGCCAGTCTAAAAAAACACTATCTTGGACTTCTCTGGATGTTTCCCAGGCGAGCTATTGGCAGCATGTTTTGAACCACTGTTTCTGAGGCTAATTCTTGAACCGTAAGTCATAGACGCTCGATCTTGGCGGCATTCGTCTCAGCGCCTGGCAATTAGTATAGAAGCACTGTTTCCCACTGTTTCTGAGGCTAATTCTTGAACCGTAAGTCTTAGACGCTTGATCTTGGCGGCATTCGTCTCAGCGCCTGGCAATTAGTATAGAAGCACTGTCTTTGACTTCTCTGGATGTTTCCCAGGCGAGCTATTCACAAGTAAATCCTAGACGCTCGATCTTGGTTACTTTCGCTTTCGCGGCTGGCAGCAAAGTTCAGAACCATGTTTCTGTGAATAACTCTTGAACCGTAAGTCACAGACGCTCGCTCTTGGCTGCATTCGTTTCAGCTCGTGGCAGCCAGTCTAAAAAAACACTATCTTGGACTTCTCTGGATGTTTCCCAGGCGAGCTATTGGCAGCATGTTCAAAACCACTGTTTCTGAGGCTAATTCTTGAACCGTAAGTCATAGACGCTCGATCTTGGCGGCATTCGTCTCAGCGCCTGGCAATTAGTATAGAAGCACTGTTTCCCACTGTTTCTGAGGCTAATTCTTGAACCGTAAGTCTTAGACGCTTGATCTTGGCGGCATTCGTCTCAGCGCCTGGCAATTAGTATAGAAGCACTGTCTTTGACTTCTCTGGATGTTTCCCAGGCGAGCTATTCACAAGTAAATCCTAGACGCTCGATCTTGGTTACTTTCGCTTTCGCGGCTGGCAGCAAAGTTCAGAACCATGTTTCTGTGAATAACTCTTGAACCGTAAGTCACAGACGCTCGCTCTTGGCTGCATTCGTTTCAGCTCGTGGCAGCCAGTCTAAAAAAACACTATCTTGGACTTCTCTGGATGTTTCCCAGGCGAGCTATTGGCAGCATGTTCAAAACCACTGTTTCTGAGGCTAATTCTTGAACCGTAAGTCATAGACGCTCGATCTTGGCGGCATTCGTCTCAGCGCCTGGCAATTAGTATAGAAGCACTGTTTCCCACTGTTTCTGAGGCTAATTCTTGAACCGTAAGTCATAGACGCTCGATCTTGGCGGCATTCGTCTCAGCGCCTGGCAATTAGTATAGAAGCACTGTTTCCCACTGTTTCTGAGGCTAATTCTTGAACCGTAAGTCTTAGACGCTTGATCTTGGCGGCATTCGTCTCAGCGCCTGGCAATTAGTATAGAAGCACTGTCTTTGACTTCTCTGGATGTTTCCCAGGCGAGCTATTCACAAGTAAATCCTAGACGCTCGATCTTGGTTACTTTCGCTTTCGCGGCTGGCAGCAAAGTTCAGAACCATGTTCTGTGAATAACTCTTGAACCGTAAGTCACAGACGCTCGCTCTTGGCTGCATTCGTTTCAGCTCGTGGCAGCCAGTCTAAAAAAACACTATCTTGGACTTCTCTGGATGTTTCCCAGGCGAGCTATTGGCAGCATGTTCAAACCCACTGTTTCTGAGGCTAATTCTTGAACCGTAAGTCATAGACGTTCGATCTTGGCGGCATTCATCTCAGCGCCTGGCAATTAGTATAGAAGCACTGTTTCCCACTGTTTCTGAGGCTAATTCTTGAACCGTAAGTCATAGACGCTCGATCTTGGCGGCATTCGTCTCAGCGCCTGGCAATTAGTATAGAAGCACTGTTTCCCACTGTTTCTGAGGCTAATTCTTGAACCGTAAGTCTTAGACGCTTGATCTTGGCGGCATTCGTCTCAGCGCCTGGCAATTAGTATAGAAGCACTGTCTTTGACTTATCTGAAAGTTTCCCAGGCGAGCTATTCACAAGTAAATCCTAGACGCTCGATCTTGGTTATTTTCGCTTTCGCGGCTGGCAGCAAAGTTCCGAACCATGTTTATGTGAATAACTCTTGAACCGTAAGTCACAGACGCTCGCTCTTGGCTGCATTCGTTTCAGCTCGTGGCAGCCAGTCTAAAAAACACTATCTTGGACTTCTCTGGATGTTTCCCAGGCGAACTATTGGCAGCATGTTTTGAACCACTGTTTCTGAGGCTAATTCTTGAACCGTAAGTCATAGACGCTCGATCTTGGCGGCATTCGTCTCAGCGCCTGGCAATTAGTATAGAAGCACTGTTTCCCACTGTTTCTGAGGCTAATTCTTGAACCGTAAATCTTAGACGCTTGATCTTGGCGGCATTCGTCTCAGCGCCTGGCAATTAGTATAGAAGCACTGTCTTTGACTTCTCTGGATGTTTCCCAGGCGAGCTATTCACAAGTAAATCCTAGACGCTCGATCTTGGTTACTTTCGCTTTCGCGGCTGGCAACAAAGTTCAGAACCATGTTTCTGTGAATAACTCTTGAACCGTAAGTCACAGACGCTCGCTCTAGGCTGCATTCGTTTCAGCTCGTGGCAGCCAGTCTAAAAAACACTATATTGGACTTCTCTGGATGTTTCCCAGGCGAGCTATTGGCAGCATGTTCAGAACCACTGTTTCTGAGGCTAATTCTTGAACCGTAAGTCATAGACGCTCGATCTTGGCGGCATTCGTCTCAGCGCCTGGCAATTAGTATAGAAGCACTGTTTCCCACTGTTTCTGAGGCTAATTCTTGAACCGTAAGTCATAGACGCTCGATCTTGGCGGCATTCGTCTCAGCGCCTGGCAATTAGTATAGCTGCACTGTCTTTGACTTCTCTGGATGTTTTCCAGGCGAGCTATTCACAAGTAAATCCTAGACGCTCGATCTTGGTTGCTTTCGCTTTCGCGGCTGGCAGCAAAGTTCAGAACCATGTTTATGTGAATAACTTTTGAACCGTAAGTCACAGACGCTCGCTCTTGGCTGCATTCGTTTCAGCTCGTGGCAGCCAGTCTAAAAAAAACACTATCTTGGACTTCTCTGGATGTTTCCCAGGCGAGCTATTGGCAGCATGTTCAGAACCACTGTTTCTGAGGCTAATTCTTGAACCGTAAGTCATAGACGCTCGATCTTGGCGGCATTCGTCTCAGCGCCTGGCAATTAGTATGGAAGCACTGTCTTTGACTTCTCTGGATGTTTCCCAGGCGAGCTATTGACTAGTAAATCCTAGACGCTCGATCTTGGTTATTTTCGCTTTCGCGGCTGGCAGCAAAGTTCCGAACCATGTTTCTGTGAATAACTCTTGAACCGTAAGTCACAGACGCTCGCTCTTGGCTGCATTCGTTTCAGCTCGTGGCAGCCAGTCTAAAAAACACTATCTTGGACTTCTCTGGATGTTTCCCAGGCGAGCTATTGGCAGCATGTTTTGAACCACTGTTTCTGAGGCTAATTCTTGAACCGTAAGTCATAGACGCTCGATCTTGGCGGCATTCGTCTCAGCGCCTGGCAATTAGTATAGAAGCACTGTTTCCCACTGTTTCTGAGGCTAATTCTTGAACCGTAAGTCTTAGACGCTTGATCTTGGCGGCATTCGTCTCAGCGCCTGGCAATTAGTATAGAAGCACTGTCTTTGACTTTTCTGGATGTTTCCCAGGCGAGCTATTCACAAGTAAATCCTCTTGGCGGCATTCGTCTCAGCGCCTGGCAATTAGTATAGAAGCACTGTCTTTGACTTCTCTGGATGTTTCCCAGGCGAGCTATTCACAAGTAAATCCTAGACGCTCGATCTTGGTTACTTTCGCTTTCGCGGCTGGCAGCAAAGTTCAGAACCATGTTTCTGTGAATAACTCTTGAACCGTAAGTGACAGACGCTCGCTCTTGGCTGCATTCGTTTCAGCTCGTGGCAGCCAGTCTAAAAAACACTATCTTGGACTTCTCTGGATGTTTCCCAGGCGAGCTATTGGCAGCATGTTCAGAACCACTGTTTCTGAGGCTAATTCTTGAACCGTAAGTCATAGACGCTCGATCTTGGCGGCATTCGTCTCAGCGCCTGGCAATTAGTATAGAAGCACTGTTTCCCACTGTTTCTGAGGCTAATTCTTGAACCGTAAGTCTTAGACGCTTGATCCTTGCGGCATTCGTCTCAGCGCCTGGCAATTAGTATAGCTGCACTGTCTTTGACTTCTCTGGATGTTTTCCAGGCGAGCTATTCACAAGTAAATCCTAGACGCTCGATCTTGGTTGCTTTCGCTTTCGCGGCTGGCAGCAAATTTCAGAACCATGTTTATGTGAATAACTTTTGAACCGTAAGTCACAGACGCTCGCTCTTGGCTGCATTCGTTTCAGCTCGTGGCAGCCAGTCTAAAAAAAAAACACTATCTTGGACTTCTCTGGATGTTTCCCAGGCGAGCTATTGGCAGCATGCTCAGAACCACTGTTTCTGAGGCTAATTCTTGAACCGTAAGTCTTAGACGCTTGATCTTGGCGGCATTCGTCTCAGCGCCTGGCAATTAGTATGGAAGCACTGTCTTTGACTTCTCTGGATGTTTCCCAGGCGAGCTATTCACAAGTAAATCCTAGACGCTCGATCTTGGTTACTTTCGCTTTCGCGGCTGGCAGCAAAGTTCAGAACCATGTTTCTGTGAATAACTCTTGAACCGTTAGTCACAGACGCTCGCTCTTGGCTGCATTCGTTTCAGCTCGTGGCAGCCAGTCTAAAAAAACACTATCTTGGACTTCTCTGGATGTTTCCCAGGCGAGCTATTGGCAGCATGTTCAAAACCACTGTTTCTGAGGCTAATTCTTGAACCGTAAGTCATAGACGCTCGATCTTGGCGGCATTCGTCTCAGCGCCTGGCAATTAGTATAGAAGCACTGTTTCCCACTGTTTCTGAGGCTAATTCTTGAACCGTAAGTCTTAGACGCTTGATCTTGGCGGCATTCGTCTCAGCGCCTGGCAATTAGCATAGAAGCACTGTCTTTGACTTATCTGAAAGTTTCCCAGGCGAGCTATTGACAAGTAAATCCTAGACGCTCGATCTTGGTTACTTTCGCTTTCGCGGCTGGCAGCAAAGTTTAGAACCATGTTTCTGTGAATAACTCTTGAACCGTAAGTCACAGACGCTCGCTCTTGGCTGCATTCGTTTCAGCTCGTGGCAGCCAGTCTAAAAAAACACTATCTTGTACTTCTCTGGATGTTTCCCAGGCGAGCTATTGGCAGCATGTTCAGAACCACTGTTTCTGAGGCTAATTCTTGAACCGTAAGTCATAGACGCTCGATCTTGGCGGCATTCGTCTCAGCGCCTGGCAATTAGTATAGAAGCACTGTTTCCCACTGTTTCTGAGGCTAATTCTTGAACCGTAAGTCATAGACGCTCGATCTTGGCGGCATTCGTCTCAGCGCCTGGCAATTAGTATAGAAGCACTGTCTTTGACTTCTCTGGATGTTTCCCAGGCGAGCTATTGACAAGTAAATCCTAGACGCTCGATCTTGGTTATTTTCGCTTTCGCGGCTGGCAGCAAAGTTCAGAACCATGTTTCTGTGAATAACTCTTGAACCGTAAGTGACAGACGCTCCTTCTTGGCTGCATTCGTTTCAGCTCGTGGCAGTCAGTCTAAAAAACACTATCTTGGACTTCTCTGGATGTTTCCCAGGCGAGCTATTGGCAGCATGTTTAGAACCACTGTTTCTGAGGCTAATTCTTGAACCGTAAGTCATAGACGCTCGATCTTGGCGGTATTCGTCTCAGCACCTGGAAATTAGTATAGAAGCACTGTTTCCCACTGTTTCTGAGGCTAATTCTTGAACCGTAAGTCATAGACTCTCGATCTTGGCGGCATTCGTCTCAGCGCCTGGCAATTAGTATAGAAGCACTGTTTTTGACTTCACTGGATGTTTCCCAGGCGAGCTATTGACAAGTAAATCCTAGACGCTCGATCTTGGTTATTTTCGCTTTCGCGGCTGGCAGCAAAGTTCAGAACCATGTTTCTGTGAATCACTCTTGAACCGTAAGTCACAGACGCTCGCTCTTGGCTGCATTCGTTTCAGCTCGTGGCAGCCAGTCTAAAAAAAACACTATCTTGGACTTCTCTGGATGTTTCACAGGCGAGCTATTGGCAGCATGTTCAGAACCACTGTTTCTGAGGCTAATTCTTGAACCGTAAGTCATAGACGCTCGATCTTGGCGGCATTCGTCTCAGCGCCTGGCAATTAGTATAGAAGCACTGTCTTTGACTTCTCTGGATGTTTCCCAGGCGAGCTATTGACAAGTAAATCCTAGACGCTCGATCTTGGTTACTTTCGCTTTCGCGGCTGGCAGCAAAGTTCAGAACCATGTTTCTGTGAATAACTCTTGAACCGTAAGTCACAGACGCTCGCTCTTGGCTGCATTCGTTTCAGCTCGTGGCAGCCAGTCTAAAAAAAAACACTATCTTGGACTTCTCTGTATGTTTCCCAGGCGAGCTATTGGCAGCATGTTCAAAACCACTGTTTCTGAGGCTAATTCTTGAACCGTAAGTCATAGACGCTCGATCTTGGCGGCATTCGTCTCAGCGCCTGGCAATTAGTATAGAAGCACTGTTTCCCACTGTTTCTGAGGCTAATTCTTGAACCGTAAGTCTTAGACGCTTGATCTTGGCGGCATTCGTCTCAGCGCCTGGCAATTAGTATAGAAGCACTGTCTTTGACTTATCTGAAAGTTTCCCAGGCGAGCTATTGACAAGTAAATCCTAGACGCTCGATCTTGGTTACTTTCGCTTTCGCGGCTGGCAGCAAAGTTCAGAACCATGTTTCTGTGAATAACTCTTGAACCGTAAGTCACAGACGCTCGCTCTTGGCTGCATGCGTTTCAGCTCGTGGCAGCCAGTCTAAAAAAACCACTATCTTGGACTTCTCTGGATGTTTCCCAGGCGAGCTATTGGCAGCATGTTCAGAACCACTGTTTCTGAGGCTAATTCTTGAACCGTAAGTCATAGACGCTCGATCTTGGCGGCATTCGTCTCAGCGCCTGGCAATTAGTATAGAAGCACTGTTTCCCACTGTTTCTGAGGCTAATTATTGAACCGTAAGTCATAGACGCTCGATCTTGGCGGCATTCGTCTCAGCGCCTGGCAATTAGTATAGAAGCACTGTCTTTGACTTCTCTGGATGTTTCCCATGCGAGCTATTGACAAGTAAATCCTAGACGCTCGATCTTGGTTACTTTCGCTTTCGCGGCTGGCAGCAAAGTTCAGAACCATGTTTCTGTGAATAACTCTTGAACCGTAAGTCACAGACGCTCGCTCTTGGCTGCATTCGTTTCAGCTCGTGGCAGCCAGTCTAAAAAAACACTATCTTGGACTTCTCTGGATGTTTCCCAGGCGAGCTATTGGCAGCCGGTTCAAAACCACTGTTTCTGAGGCTAATTCTTGAACCGTAAGTCATAGACGCTCGATCTTGGCGGCATTCGTCTCAGCGCCTGGCAATTAGTATAGAAGCACTGTTTCCCACTGTTTCTGAGGCTAATTCTTGAACCGTAAGTCTTAGACGCTTGATCTTGGCGGCATTCGTCTCAGCGCCTGGCAATTAGCATAGAAGCACTGTCTTTGACTTATCTGAAAGTTTCCCAGGCGAGCTATTCACAAGTAAATCCTAGACGCTCGATCTTGGTTACTTTCGCTTTCGCGGCTGGCAGCAAAGTACAGAACCATGTTTCTGTGAATAACTCTTGAACCGTAAGTCACAGACGCTCGCTCTTGGCTGCATTCGTTTCAGCTCGTGGCAGCCAGTCTAAAAAAACACTATCTTGGACTTCTCTGGATGTTTCCCAGGCGAGCTATTGGCAGCATGTTCAGAACCACTGTTTCTGAGGCTAATTCTTGAACCGTAAGTCATAGACGCTCGATCTTGGCGGCATTCGTCTCAGCGCCTGGCAATTAGTATAGAAGCACTGTTTCCCACTGTTTCTGAGGCTAATTCTTGAACCGTAAGTCATAGACGCTCGATCTTGGCGGCATTCGTCTCAGCGCCTGGCAATTAGTATAGAAGCACTGTCTTTGACTTCTCTGGATGTTTCCCAGGCGAGCTATTGACAAGTAAATCCTAGACGCTCGATCTTGGTTATTTTCGCTTTCGCGGCTGGCAGCAAAGTTCAGAACCATGTTTCTGTGAATAACTCTTGAACCGTAAGTGACAGACGCTCGCTCTTGGCTGCATTCGTTTCAGCTCGTGGCAGTTAGTCTAAAAAACACTATCTTGGACTTCTCTGGATGTTTCCCAGGCGAGCTATTGGCAGCATGTTTAGAACCACTGTTTCTGAGGCTAATTCTTGAACCGTAAGTCATAGACGCTCGATCTTGGCGGTATTCGTCTCAGCACCTGGAAATTAGTATAGAAGCACTGTTTCCCACTGTTTCTGAGGCTAATTCTTGAACCGTAAGTCATAGACTCTCGATCTTGGCGGCATTCGTCTCAGCGCCTGGCAATTAGTATAGAAGCACTGTTTTTGACTTCACTGGATGTTTCCCAGGCGAGCTATTGACAAGTAAATCCTAGACGCTCGATCTTGGTTATTTTCGCTTTCGCGGCTGGCAGCAAAGTTCAGAACCATGTTTCTGTGAATCACTCTTGAACCGTAAGTCACAGACGCTCGCTCTTGGCTGCATTCGTTTCAGCTCGTGGCAGCCAGTCTAAAAAAACACTATCTTGGACTTCTCTGGATGTTTCACAGGCGAGCTATTGGCAGCATGTTCAGAACCACTGTTTCTGAGGCTAATTCTTGAACCGTAAGTCATAGACGCTCGATCTTGGCGGCATTCGTCTCAGCGCCTGGCAATTAGTATAGAAGCACTGTCTTTGACTTCTCTGGATGTTTCCCAGGCGAGCTATTGACAAGTAAATCCTAGACGCTCGATCTTGGTTACTTTCGCTTTCGCGGCTGGCAGCAAAGTTCAGAACCATGTTTCTGTAGATAACTCTTGAACCGTAAGTCACAGACGCTCGCTCTTGGCTGCATTCGTTTCAGCTCGTGGCAGCCAGTCTAAAAAAAAACACTATCTTGGACTTCTCTGTATGTTTCCCAGGCGAGCTATTGGCAGCATGTTCAAAACCACTGTTTCTGAGGCTAATTCTTGAACCGTAAGTCATAGACGCTCGATCTTGGCGGCATTCGTCTCAGCGCCTGGCAATTAGTATAGAAGCACTGTTTCCCACTGTTTCTGAGGCTAATTCTTGAACCGTAAGTCTTAGACGCTTGATCTTGGCGGCATTCGTCTCAGCGCCTGGCAATTAGTATAGAAGCACTGTCTTTGACTTATCTGAAAGTTTCCCAGGCGAGCTATTCACAAGTAAATCCTAGACGCTCGATCTTGGTTACTTTCGCTTTCGCGGCTGGCAGCAAAGTTCAGAACCATGTTTCTGTGAATAACTCTTGAACCGTAAGTCACAGACGCTCGCTCTTGGCTGCATGCGTTTCAGCTCGTGGCAGCCAGTCTAAAAAAAACACTATCTTGGACTTCTCTGTATGTTTCCAGGCGAGCTATTGGCAGCATGTTCAAAACCACTGTTTCTGAGGCTAATTCTTGAACCGTAAGTCATAGACGCTCGATCTTGGCGGCATTCGTCTCAGCGCCTGGCAATTAGTATAGAAGCACTGTTTCCCACTGTTTCTGAGGCTAATTCTTGAACCGTAAGTCTTAGACGCTTGATCTTGGCGGCATTCGTCTCAGCGCCTGGCAATTAGCATAGAAGCACTGTCTTTGACTTATCTGAAAGTTTCCCAGGCGAGCTATTCACAAGTAAATCCTAGACGCTCGATCTTGGTTACTTTCGCTTTCGCGGCTGGCAGCAAAGTACAGAACCATGTTTCTGTGAATAACTCTTGAACCGTAAGTCACAGACGCTCGCTCTTGGCTGCATTCGTTTCAGCTCGTGGCAGCCAGTCTAAAAAAACACTATCTTGGACTTCTCTGGATGTTTCCCAGGCGAGCTATTGGCAGCATGTTCAAAACCACTGTTTCTGAGGCTAATTCTTGAACCGTAAGTCATAGACGCTCGATCTTGGCGGCATTCGTCTCAGCGCCTGGCAATTAGTATAGAAGCACTGTTTCCCACTGTTTCTGAGGCTAATTCTTGAACCGTAAGTCTTAGACGCTTGATCTTGGCGGCATTCGTCTCAGCGCCTGGCAATTAGCATAGAAGCACTGTCTTTGACTTATCTGAAAGTTTCCCAGGCGAGCTATTGACAAGTAAATCCTAGACGCTCGATCTTGGTTACTTTCGCTTTCGCGGCTGGCAGCAAAGTTTAGAACCATGTTTCTGTGAATAACTCTTGAACCGTAAGTCACAGACGCTCGCTCTTGGCTGCATTCGTTTCAGCTCGTGGCAGCCAGTCTAAAAAAACACTATCTTGGACTTCTCTGGATGTTTCCCAGGCGAGCTATTGGCAGCATGTTCAGAACCACTGTTTCTGAGGCTAATTCTTGAACCGTAAGTCATAGACGCTCGATCTTGGCGGCATTCGTCTCAGCGCCTGGCAATTAGTATAGAAGCACTGTTTCCCACTGTTTCTGAGGCTAATTCTTGAACCGTAAGTCTTAGACGCTTGATCTTGGCGGCATTCGTCTCAGCGCCTGGCAATTAGCATAGAAGCACTGTCTTTGACTTATCTGAAAGTTTCCCAGGCGAGCTATTCACAAGTAAATCCTGGACGCTCGATCTTGGTTACTTTCGCTTTCGCGGCTGGCAGCAAAGTACAGAACCATGTTTCTGTGAATAACTCTTGAACCGTAAGTCACAGACGCTCGCTCTTGGCTGCATTCGTTTCAGCTCGTGGCAGCCAGTCTAAAAAAACACTATCTTGGACTTCTCTGGATGTTTCCCAGGCGAGCTATTGGCAGCATGTTCAAAACCACTGTTTCTGAGGCTAATTCTTGAACCGTAAGTCATAGACGCTCGATCTTGGCGGCATTCGTCTCAGCGCCTGGCAATTAGTATAGAAGCACTGTTTCCCACTGTTTCTGAGGCTAATTCTTGAACCGTAAGTCTTAGACGCTTGATCTTGGCGGCATTCGTCTCAGCGCCTGGCAATTAGCATAGAAGCACTGTCTTTGACTTATCTGAAAGTTTCCCAGGCGAGCTATTGACAAGTAAATCCTAGACGCTCGATCTTGGTTACTTTCGCTTTCGCGGCTGGCAGCAAAGTTTAGAACCATGTTTCTGTGAATAACTCTTGAACCGTAAGTCACAGACGCTCGCTCTTGGCTGCATTCGTTTCAGCTCGTGGCAGCCAGTCTAAAAAAACACTATCTTGGACTTCTCTGGATGTTTCCCAGGCGAGCTATTGGCAGCATGTTCAGAACCACTGTTTCTGAGGCTAATTCTTGAACCGTAAGTCATAGACGCTCGATCTTGGCGGCATTCGTCTCAGCGCCTGGCAATTAGTATAGAAGCACTGTTTCCCACTGTTTCTGAGGCTAATTCTTGAACCGTAAGTCATAGACGCTCGATCTTGGCGGCATTCGTCTCAGCGCCTGGCAATTAGTATAGAAGCACTGTCTTTGACTTCTCTGGATGTTTCCCAGGCGAGCTATTCACAAGTAAATCCTAGACGCTCGATCTTGGTTACTTTCGCTTTCGCGGCTGGCAGCAAAGTTCAGAACCATGTTTCTGTGAATAACTCTTGAACCGTAAGTCACAGACGCTCGCTCTTGGTGGCATTCGTTTCAGCTCGTGGCAGCCAGTCTAAAAAAACACTATCTTGGACTTCTCTGGATGTTTCCCAGGCGAGCTATTGGCAGCATGTTCAAAACCACTGTTTCTGAGGCTAATTCTTGAACCGTAAGTCATAGACGCTCGATCTTGGCGGCATTCGTCTCAGCGCCTGGCAATTAGTATAGAAGCACTGTTTCCCACTGTTTCTGAGGCTAATTCTTGAACCGTAAGTCTTAGACGCTTGATCTTGGCGGCATTCGTCTCAGCGCCTGGCAATTAGCATAGAAGCACTGTCTTTGACTTATCTGAAAGTTTCCCAGGCGAGCTATTCACAAGTAAATCCTAGACGCTCGATCTTGGTTACTTTCGCTTTCGCGGCTGGCAGCAAAGTTTAGAACCATGTTTCTGTGAATAACTCTTGAACCGTAAGTCACAGACGCTCGCTCTTGGCTGCATTCGTTTCAGCTCGTGGCAGCCAGTCTAAAAAAACACTATCTTGGACTTCTCTGGATGTTTCCCAGGCGAGCTATTGGCAGCATGTTCAGAACCACTGTTTCTGAGGCTAATTCTTGAACCGTAAGTCATAGACGCTCGATCTTGGCGGCATTCGTCTCAGCGCCTGGCAATTAGTATAGAAGCACTGTTTCCCACTGTTTCTGAGGCTAATTCTTGAACCGTAAGTCTTAGACGCTTGATCTTGGCGGCATTCGTCTCAGCGCCTGGCAATTAGTGTAGCTGCACTGTCTTCGACTTCTCTGGATGTTTTCCAGGCGAGCTATTCACAAGTAAATCCTAGACGCTCGATCTTGGTTGCTTTCGCTTTTGCGGCTGGCAGCAAAGTTCAGAACCATGTTTATGAGAATAACTTTTGAACCGTAAGTCACAGACGCTCGCTCTTGGCTGCATTCGTTTCAGCTCGTGGCAGCCAGTCTAAAAAAAACACTATCTTGGACTTCTCTGGATGTTTCCCAGGCGAGCTATTGGCAGCATGTTCAGAACCACTGTTTCTGAGGCTAATTCTTGAACCGTAAGTCATAGACGCTCGATCTTGGCGGCATTCGTCTCAGCGCCTGGCAATTAGTATAGAAGCACTGTCTTTGACTTCTCTGGATGTTTCCCAGGCGAGCTATTGACAAGTAAATCCTAGACGCTCGATCTTGGTTATTTTCGCTTTCACGGCTGGCAGCAAAGTTCCGAACCATGTTTCTGTGAATAACTCTTGAACCGTAAGTCACAGACGCTCGCTCTTGGCTGCATTCGTTTCAGCTCGTGGCAGCCAGTCTAAAAAAAAACACTATCTTGGACTTCTCTGGATGTTTCCCAGGCGAGCTATTGGCAGCATGTTTTGAACCACTGTTTCTGAGGCTAATTCTTGAACCGTAAGTCATAGACGCTCGATCTTGGCGGAATTCGTCTCAGCGCCTGGCAATTAGTATAGAAGCACTGTTTCCCACTGTTTCTGAGGCTAATTCTTGAACCGTAAGTCTTAGACGCTTGATCTTGGCGGCATTCGTCTCAGCGCCTGGCAATTAGTATAGAAGCACTGTCTTTGACTTCTCTGGATGTTTCCCAGGCGAGCTATTCACAAGTAAATCCTAGACGCTCGATCTTGGTTACTTTCGCTTTCGCGGCTGGCAGCAAAGTTCAGAACCATGTTTCTGTGAATAACTCTTGAACCGTAAGTCACAGACGCTCGCTCTTGGTGGCATTCGTTTCAGTTCGTGGCAGCCAGTCTAAAAAACACTATCTTGGACTTCTCTGGATGTTTCCCAGGCGAGCTATTGGCAGCATGTTCAAAACCACTGTTTCTGAGGCTAATTCTTGAACCGTAAGTCATAGACGCTTGATCTTGGCGGCATTCGTCTCAGCGCCTGGCAATTAGTATAGAAGCACTGTTTCCCACTGTTTCTGAGGCTAATTCTTGAACCGTAAGTCTTAGACGCTTGATCTTGGCGGCATTCGTCTCAGCGCCTGGCAATTAGTGTAGCTGCACTGTCTTTGACTTCTCTGGATGTTTTCCAGGCGAGCTATTCACAAGTAAATCCTAGACGCTCGATCTTGGTTGCTTTCGCTTTCGCGGCTGGCAGCAAAGTTCAGAACCATGTTTATGAGAATAACTTTTGAACCGTAAGTCACAGACGCTCGCTCTTAGCTGCATTCGTTTCAGCTCGTGGCAGCCAGTCTAAAAAAAACACTATCTTGGACTTCTCTGGATGTTTCCCAGGCGAGCTATTGGCAGCATGTTCAGAACCACTGTTTCTGAGGCTAATTCTTGAACCGTAAGTCATAGACGCTCGATCTTGGCGGCATTCGTCTCAGCGCCTGGCAATTAGTATAGAAGCACTGTCTTTGACTTCTCTGGATGTTTCCCAGGCGAGCTATTGACAAGTAAATCCTAGACGCTCGATCTTGGTTATTTTCGCTTTCGCGGCTGGCAGCAAAGTTCCGAACCATGTTTCTGTGAATAACTCTTGAACCGTAAGTCACAGACGCTCGCTCTTGGCTGCATTCGTTTCAGCTCGTGGCAGCCAGTCTAAAAAACACTATCTTGGACTTCTCTGGATGTTTCCCAGGCGAGCTATTGGCAGCATGTTTTGAACCACTGTTTCTGAGGCTAATTCTTGAACCGTAAGTCATAGACGCTCGATCTTGGCGGCATTCGTCTCAGCGCCTGGCAATTAGTATAGAAGCACTGTTTCCCACTGTTTCTGAGGCTAATTCTTGAACCGTAAGTCTTAGACGCTTGATCTTGGCGGCATTCGTCTCAGCGCCTGGCAATTAGTATAGAAGCACTGTCTTTGACTTATCTGGATGTTTCCCAGGCGAGCTATTCACAAGTAAATCCTAGACGCTCGATCTTGGTTACTTTCGCTTTCGCGGCTGGCAGCAAAGTTCAGAACCATGTTTCTGTGAATAACTCTTGAACCGTAAGTCACAGACGCTCGCTCTTGGCTGCATTCGTTTCAGCTCGTGGCAGCCAGTCTAAAAAAACACTATCTTGGACTTCTCTGGATGTTTCCCAGGCGAGCTATTGGCAGCATGTTCAAAACCACTGTTTCTGAGGCTAATTCTTGAACCGTAAGTCATAGACGCTCGATCTTGGCGGCATTCGTCTCAGCGCCTGGCAATTAGTATAGAAGCACTGTTTCCCACTGTTTCTGAGGCTAATTCTTGAACCGTAAGTCTTAGACGCTTGATCTTGGCGGCATTCGTCGCCTGGCAATTAGTATAGAAGCACTGTTTCCCACTGTTTCTGAGGCTAATTCTTGAACCGTAAGTCTTAGACGCTTGATCTTGGCGGCATTCGTCTCAGCGCCTGGCAATTAGTATAGAAGCACTGTCTTTGACTTCTCTGGATGTTTCCCAGGCGAGCTATTCACAAGTAAATCCTAGACGCTCGATCTTGGTTACTTTCGCTTTCGCGGCTGGCAGCAAAGTACAGAACCATGTTTCTGTGAATAACTCTTGAACCGTAAGTCACAGACGCTCGCTCTTGGCTGCATTCGTTTCAGCTCGTGGCAGCCAGTCTAAAAAAACACTATCTTGGACTTCTCTGGATGTTTCCCAGGCGAACTATTGGCAGCATGTTCAAAACCACTGTTTCTGAGGCTAATTCTTGAACCGTAAGTCATAGACGCTCGATCTTGGCGGCATTCGTCTCAGCGCCTGGGAATTAGTATAGAAGCACTGTTTCCCACTGTTTCTGAGGCTAATTCTTGAACCGTAAGTCTTAGACGCTTGATCTTGGCGGCATTCGTCTCAGCGCCTGGCAATTAGCATAGAAGCACTGTCTTTGACTTATCTGAAAGTTTCCCAGGCGAGCTATTCACAAGTAAATCCTAGACGCTCGATCTTGGTTACTTTCGCTTTCGCGGCTGGCAGCAAAGTTTAGAACCATGTTTCTGTGAATAACTCTTGAACCGTAAGTCACAGACGCTCGCTCTTGGCTGCATTCGTTTCAGCTCGTGGCAGCCAGTCTAAAAAAACACTATCTTGGACTTCTCTGGATGTTTCCCAGGCGAGCTATTGGCAGCATGTTCAGAACCACTGTTTCTGAGGCTAATTCTTGAACCGTAAGTCATAGACGCTCGATCTTGGCGGCATTCGTCTCAGCGCCTGGCAATTAGTATAGAAGCACTGTTTCCCACTGTTTCTGAGGCTAATTCTTGAACCGTAAGTCATAGACGCTCGATCTTGGCGGCATTCGTCTCAGCGCCTGGCAATTAGTATAGAAGCACTGTCTTTGACTTCTCTGGATGTTTCCCAGGCGAGCTATTGACAAGTAAATCCTAGACGCTTGATCTTGGTTATTTTCGCTTTCGCGGCTGGCAGCAAAGTTCAGAACCATGTTTCTGTGAATAACTCTTGAACCGTAAGTGACAGACGCTCGCTCTTGGCTGCATTCGTTTCAGCTCGTGGCAGTCAGTCTAAAAAACACTATCTTGGACTTCTCTGGATGTTTCCCAGGCGAGCTATTGGCAGCATGTTTAGAACCACTGTTTCTGAGGCTAATTCTTGAACCGTAAGTCATAGACGCTCGATCTTGGCGGCATTCGTCTCAGCGCCTGGCAATTAGTATAGAAGCACTGTTTCCCACTGTTTCTGAGGCTAATTCTTGAACCGTAAGTCTTAGACGCTTGATCTTGGCGGCATTCGTCTCTGCGCCTGGCAATTAGTATAGAAGCACTGTCTTTGACTTATCTGGATGTTTCCCAGGCGAGCTATTCACAAGTAAATCCTAGACGCTCGATCTTGGTTACTTTCGCTTTCGCGGCTGGCAGCAAAGTTCAGAACCATGTTTCTGTGAATAACTCTTGAACCGTAAGTCACAGACGCTCGCTCTTGGCTGCATTCGTTTCAGCTCGTGGCAGCCAGTCTAAAAAAACACTATCTTGGACTTCTCTGGATGTTTCCCAGGCGAGCTATTGGCAGCATGTTCAAAACCACTGTTTCTGAGGCTAATTCTTGAACCGTAAGTCATAGACGCTCGATCTTGGCGGCATTCGTCTCAGCGCCTGGCAATTAGTATAGAAGCACTGTTTCCCACTGTTTCTGAGGCTAATTCTTGAACCGTAAGTCTTAGACGCTTGATCTTGGCGGCATTCGTCGCCTGGCAATTAGTATAGAAGCACTGTTTCCCACTGTTTCTGAGGCTAATTCTTGAACCGTAAGTCTTAGACGCTTGATCTTGGCGGCATTCGTCTCAGCGCCTGGCAATTAGTATAGAAGCACTGTCTTTGACTTCTCTGGATGTTTCCCAGGCGAGCTATTCACAAGTAAATCCTAGACGCTCGATCTTGGTTACTTTCGCTTTCGCGGCTGACAGCAAAGTACAGAACCATGTTTCTGTGAATAACTCTTGAACCGTAAGTCACAGACGCTCGCTCTTGGCTGCATTCGTTTCAGCTCGTGGCAGCCAGTCTAAAAAAACACTATATTGGACTTCTCTGGATGTTTCCCAGGCGAGCTATTGGCAGCATGTTCAAAACCACTGTTTCTGAGGCTAATTCTTGAACCGTAAGTCATAGACGCTCGATCTTGGCGGCATTCGTCTCAGCGCCTGGCAATTAGTATAGAAGCACTGTTTCCCACTGTTTCTGAGGCTAATTCTTGAACCGTAAGTCTTAGACGCTTGATCTTGGCGGCATTCGTCTCAGCGCCTGGCAATTAGCATAGAAGCACTGTCTTTGACTTATCTGAAAGTTTCCCAGGCGAGCTATTCACAAGTAAATCCTAGACGCTCGATCTTGGTTATTTTCGCTTTCGCGGCTGGCAGCAAAGTTCAGAACCATGTTTCTGTGAATCACTCTTGAACCGTAAGTCACAGACGCTCGCTCTTGGCTGCATTCGTTTCAGCTCGTGGCAGCCAGTCTAAAAAAAACACTATCTTGGACTTCTCTGGATGTGTCCCAGGCGAGCTATTGGCAGCATGTTCAGAACCACTGTTTCTGAGGCTAATTCTTGAACCGTAAGTCATAGACGCTCGATCTTGGCGGCATTCGTCTCAGCGCCTGGCAATTAGTATAGAAGCACTGTCTTTGACTTCTCTGGATGTTTCCCAGGCGAGCTATTGACAAGTAAATCCTAGACGCTCGATCTTGGTTACTTTCGCTTTCGCGGCTGGCAGCAAAGTTCAGAACCATGTTTCTGTGAATAACTCTTGAACCGTAAGTCACAGACGCTCGCTCTTGGCTGCATTCGTTTCAGCTCGTGGCAGCCAGTCTAAAAAAAACACTATCTTGGACTTCTCTGTATGTTTCCCAGGCGAGCTATTGGCAGCATGTTCAAAACCACTGTTTCTGAGGCTAATTCTTGAACCGTAAGTCATAGACGCTCGATCTTGGCGGCATTCGTCTCAGCGCCTGGCAATTAGTATAGAAGCACTGTTTCCCACTGTTTCTGAGGCTAATTCTTGAACCGTAAGTCTTAGACGCTTGATCTTGGCGGCATTCGTCTCAGCGCCTGGCAATTAGTATAGAAGCACTGTCTTTGACTTATCTGAAAGTTTCCCAGGCGAGCTATTCACAAGTAAATCCTAGACGCTCGATCTTGGTTACTTTCGCTTTCGCGGCTGGCAGCAAAGTTCAGAACCATGTTTCTGTGAATAACTCTTGAACCGTAAGTCACAGACGCTCGCTCTTGGCTGCATGCGTTTCAGCTCGTGGCAGCCAGTCTAAAAAAACACTATCTTGGACTTCTCTGGATGTTTCCCAGGCGAGCTATTGGCAGCATGTTCAGAACCACTGTTTCTGAGGCTAATTCTTGAACCGTAAGTCATAGACGCTCGATCTTGGCGGCATTCGTCTCAGCGCCTGGCAATTAGTATAGAAGCACTGTTTCCCACTGTTTCTGAGGCTAATTCTTGAACCGTAAGTCATAGACGCTCGATCTTGGCGGCATTCGTCTCAGCGCCTGGCAATTAGTATAGAAGCACTGTTTCCCACTGTTTCTGAGGCTAATTCTTGAACCGTAAGTCTTAGACGCTTGATCTTGGCGGCATTCGTCTCAGCGCCTGGCAATTAGTATGGAAGCACTATCTTTGACTTCTCTGGATGTTTCCCAGGCGAGCTATTGACAAGTAAATCCTAGACGCTCGATCTTGGTTATTTTCGCTTTCGCGGCTGGCAGCAAAGTTCAGAACCATGTTTCTGTGAATAACTCTTGAACCGTAAGTGACAGACGCTCGCTCTTGGCTGCATTCGTTTCAGCTCGTGGCAGTCAGTCTAAAAAACACTATCTTGGACTTCTCTGGATGTTTCCCAGGCGAGCTATTGGCAGCATGTTTAGAACCACTGTTTCTGAGGCTAATTCTTGAACCGTAAGTCATAGACGCTCGATCTTGGCGGCATTCGTCTCAGCACCTGGAAATTAGTATAGAAGCACTGTTTCCCACTGTTTCTGAGGCTAATTCTTGAACCGTAAGTCATAGACGCTCGATCTTGGCGGCATTCGTCTCAGCGCCTGGCAATTAGTATAGAAGCACTGTCTTTGACTTCTCTGGATGTTTCCCAGGCGAGCTATTGACAAGTAAATCCTAGACGCTCGATCTTGGTTACTTTCGCTTTCGCGGCTGGCAGCAAAGTTCAGAACCATGTTTCTGTGAATAACTCTTGAACCGTAAGTCACAGACGCTCGCTCTTGGCTGCATTCGTTTCAGCTCGTGGCAGCCAGTCTAAAAAACACTATCTTGGACTTCTCTGGATGTTTCCCAGGCGAGCTATTGGCAGCATGTTCAGAACCACTGTTTCTGAGGCTAATTCTTGAACCGTAAGTCATAGACGCTCGATCTTGGCGGCATTCGTCTCAGCGCCTGGCAATTAGTATAGAAGCACTGTCTTTGACTTCTCTGGATGTTTCCCAGGCGAGCTATTGACAAGTAAATCCTAGACGCTCGATCTTGGTTACTTTCGCTTTAGCGGGTGGCAGCAAAGTTCAGAACCATGTTTCTGTGAATAACTCTTGAACCGTAAGTCACAGACGCTCGCTCTTGGCTGCATTCGTTTCAGCTCGTGGCAGCCAGTCTAAAAAAAACACTATCTTGGACTTCTCTGTATGTTTCCCAGGCGAGCTATTGGCAGCATGTTCAAAACCACTGTTTCTGAGGCTAATTCTTGAACCGTAAGTCATAGACGCTCGATCTTGGCGGCATTCGTCTCAGCGCCTGGCAATTAGTATAGAAGCACTGTTTCCCACTGTTTCTGAGGCTAATTCTTGAACCGTAAGTCTTAGACGCTTGATCTTGGCGGCATTCGTCTCAGCGCCTGGCAATTAGTATAGAAGCACTGTCTTTGACTTATCTGAAAGTTTCCCAGGCGAGCTATTCACAAGTAAATCCTAGACGCTCGATCTTGGTTACTTTCGCTTTCGCGGCTGGCAGCAAAGTTCAGAACCATGTTTCTGTGAATAACTCTTGAACCGTAAGTCACAGACGCTCGCTCTTGGCTGCATGCGTTTCAGCTCGTGGCAGCCAGTCTAAAAAAACACTATCTTGGACTTCTCTGGATGTTTCCCAGGCGAGCTATTGGCAGCATGTTCAGAACCACTGTTTCTGAGGCTAATTCTTGAACCGTAAGTCATAGACGCTCGATCTTGGCGGCATTCGTCTCAGCGCCTGGCAATTAGTATAGAAGCACTGTTTCCCACTGTTTCTGAGGCTAATTCTTGAACCGTAAGTCATAGACGCTCGATCTTGGCGGCATTCGTCTCAGCGCCTGGCAATTAGTATAGAAGCACTGTTTCCCACTGTTTCTGAGGCTAATTCTTGAACCGTAAGTCTTAGACGCTTGATCTTGGCGGCATTCGTCTCAGCGCCTGGCAATTAGTATGGAAGCACTATCTTTGACTTCTCTGGATGTTTCCCAGGCGAGCTATTGACAAGTAAATCCTAGACGCTCGATCTTGGTTATTTTCGCTTTCGCGGCTGGCAGCAAAGTTCAGAACCATGTTTCTGTGAATAACTCTTGAACCGTAAGTGACAGACGCTCGCTCTTGGCTGCATTCGTTTCAGCTCGTGGCAGTCAGTCTAAAAAACACTATCTTGGACTTCTCTGGATGTTTCCCAGGCGAGCTATTGGCAGCATGTTTAGAACCACTGTTTCTGAGGCTAATTCTTGAACCGTAAGTCATAGACGCTCGATCTTGGCGGCATTCGTCTCAGCACCTGGAAATTAGTATAGAAGCACTGTTTCCCACTGTTTCTGAGGCTAATTCTTGAACCGTAAGTCATAGACGCTCGATCTTGGCGGCATTCGTCTCAGCGCC
Source organism: Rhinoderma darwinii (assembly GCF_050947455.1). Lineage (NCBI taxonomy): Eukaryota > Metazoa > Chordata > Amphibia > Anura > Rhinodermatidae > Rhinoderma > Rhinoderma darwinii. The sequence goes on along the minus strand of NW_027461976.1, from coordinate 1,944 downwards.
TGGCAATTAGTATAGAAGCACTGTCTTTGACTTCTCTGGATGTTTCCCAGGCGAGCTATTGACAAGTAAATCCTAGACGCTCGATCTTGGTTATTTTCGCTTTCGCGGCTGGCAGCAAAGTTCAGAACCATGTTTCTGTGAATAACTCTTGAACCGTAAGTGACAGACGCTCGCTCTTGGCTGCATTCGTTTCAGCTCGTGGCAGTCAGTCTAAAAAACACTATCTTGGACTTCTCTGGATGTTTCCCAGGCGAGCTATTGGCAGCATGTTTAGAACCACTGTTTCTGAGGCTAATTCTTGAACCGTAAGTCATAGACGCTCGATCTTGGCGGCATTCGTCTCAGCACCTGGAAATTAGTATAGAAGCACTGTTTCCCACTGTTTCTGAGGCTAATTCTTGAACCGTAAGTCATAGACGCTCGATCTTGGCGGCATTCGTCTCAGCGCCTGGCAATTAGTATAGAAGCACTGTCTTTGACTTCTCTGGATGTTTCCCAGGCGAGCTATTGACAAGTAAATCCTAGACGCTCGATCTTGGTTACTTTCGCTTTCGCGGCTGGCAGCAAAGTTCAGAACCATGTTTCTGTGAATAACTCTTGAACCGTAAGTCACAGACGCTCGCTCTTGGCTGCATTCGTTTCAGCTCGTGGCAGCCAGTCTAAAAAACACTATCTTGGACTTCTCTGGATGTTTCCCAGGCGAGCTATTGGCAGCATGTTCAGAACCACTGTTTCTGAGGCTAATTCTTGAACCGTAAGTCATAGACGCTCGATCTTGGCGGCATTCGTCTCAGCGCCTGGCAATTAGTATAGAAGCACTGTCTTTGACTTCTCTGGATGTTTCCCAGGCGAGCTATTCACAAGTAAATCCTAGACGATCGATCTTGGTTACTTTCGCTTTCGCGGCTGGCAGCAAAGTTCAGAACCATGTTTCTGTGAATAACTCTTGAACCGTAAGTCACAGACGCTCGCTCTTGGCTGCATTCGTTTCAGCTCGTGGCAGCCAGTCTAAAAAAAAAAACTATCTTGGACTTCTCTGTATGTTTCCCAGGCGAGCTATTGGCAGCATGTTCAAAACCACTGTTTCTGAGGCTAATTCTTGAACCGTAAGTCATAGACGCTCGATCTTGGCGGCATTCGTCTCAGCGCCTGGCAATTAGTATAGAAGCACTGTTTCCCACTGTTTCTGAGGCTAATTCTTGAACCGTAAGTCTTAGACGCTTGATCTTGGCGGCATTCGTCTCAGCGCCTGGCAATTAGTATAGAAGCACTGTCTTTGACTTATCTGAAAGTTTCCCAGGCGAGCTATTCACAAGTAAATCCTAGACGCTCGATCTTGGTTACTTTCGCTTTCGCGGCTGGCAGCAAAGTTCAGAACCATGTTTCTGTGAATAACTCTTGAACCGTAAGTCACAGACGCTCGCTCTTGGCTGCATGCGTTTCAGCTCGTGGCAGCCAGTCTAAAAAAACACTATCTTGGACTTCTCTGGATGTTTCCCAGGCGAGCTATTGGCAGCATGTTCAGAACCACTGTTTCTGAGGCTAATTCTTGAACCGTAAGTCATAGACGCTCGATCTTGGCGGCATTCGTCTCAGCGCCTGGCAATTAGTATAGAAGCACTGTTTCCCACTGTTTCTGAGTCTAATTCTTGAACCGTAAGTCATAGACGCTCGATCTTGGCGGCATTCGTCTCAGCGCCTGGCAATTAGTATAGAAGCACTGTTTCCCACTGTTTCTGAGGCTAATTCTTGAACCGTAAGTCTTAGACGCTTGATCTTGGCGGCATTCGTCTCAGCGCCTGGCAATTAGTATAGAAGCACTGTCTTTGACTTCACTGCATGTTTCCCAGGCGAGCTATTGACAAGTAAATCCTAGACGCTCGATCTTGGTTATTTTTGCTTTCGCGGCTGGCAGCAAAGTTCAGAACCATGTTTCTGTGAATA
>NW_027461975.1:0-45659 GCF_050947455.1 Rhinoderma darwinii | reverse complement strand
CAAGAATTAGCCTCAGAAACAGTGGTTCTGAACATGCTGCCAATAGCTCGCCTGGGAAACATCCAGAGAAGTCCAAGATAGTGTTTTTTAGACTGGCTGCCACGAGCTGAAACGAATGCAGCCAAGAGCGAGCGTCTGTGACTTACGGTTCAAAAGTTATTCGCAGAAACATGGTTCTGAACTTTGCTGCCAGCCGCGAAAGCGAAAATAACCAAGATCGAGCGTCTACGATTTACTTGTCAATAGCTCGCCTGGGAAACATTCAGAGAAGTCAAAGACAGTGCTTCTATACTAATTGCCAGGCGCTGAGACGAATGCCGCCAAGATCGAGCGTCTATGACTTACGGTTCAAGAATTAGCCTCAGAAACAGTGGTTCTGAACATGCTGCCAATAGCTCGCCTGGGAAACATCCAGAGAAGTCCAAGATAGTGTTTTTTAGACTGGCTGCCACGAGCTGAAACGAATGCAGCCAAGAGCGAGCGTCTGTGACTTACGGTTCAAAAGTTATTCACAGAAACATGGTTCTGAACTTTGCTGCCAGCCGCGAAAGTGAAAATAACCAAGATCGAGCGTCTAGGATTTACTTGTCAATAGCTCGCCTGGGAAACATCCAGAGAAGTCAAAGACAGTGCTTCTATACTAATTGCCAGGCGCTGAGACGAATGCCGCCAAGATCTAGCGTCTATGACTTACGGTTCAAGAATTAGCCTCAGAAACAGTGGGAAACAGTGCTTCTATACTAATTGCCAGGCGCTGAGACGAATGCCGCAAAGATCGAGCGTCTATGACTTACGGTTCAAGAATTAGCCTCAGAAACAGTGGTTCTGAACATGCTGCCAATAGCTCGCCTGGGAAACATCCAGAGAAGTCCAAGATAGTGTTTTTTAGACTGGCTGCCACGAGCTGAAACGAATGCAGCCAAGAGCGAGCGTCTGTGACTTACGGTTCAAAAGTTATTCACAGAAACATGGTTCTGAACTTTGCTGCCAGCAGCGAAAGCGAAAATAACCAAGATCGAGCGTCTAGGATTTACTTGTCAAAAGCTCGCCTGGGAAACATCCAGAGAAGTCAAAGACAGTGCTTCCATACTAATTGCCAGGCGCTGAGACGAATGCCGCCAAGATCTAGCGTCTATGACTTACGGTTCAAGAATTAGCCTCAGAAACAGTGGGAAACAGTGCTTCTATACTAATTGCCAGGCGCTGAGACGAATGCCGCCAAGATCGAGCGTCTATGACTTACGGTTCAAGAATTAGCCTCAGAAACAGTGGTTCTGAACATGCTGCCAATAGGTCGCCTGGGAAACGTCCAGAGAAGTCCAAGATAGTGTTTTTTAGACTGGCTGCCACGAGCTGAAACGAATGCAGCCAAGAGCGAGCGTCTGTGACTTACGGTTCAAAAGTTATTCACAGAAACATGGTTCTGAACTTTGCTGCCAGCCGCGAAAGCGAAAATAACCAAGATCGAGCGTCTAGGATTTAATTGTCAAAAGCTCGCCTGGGAAACATCCAGAGAAGTCAAAGACAGTGCTTCTATACTAATTGCCAGGCGCTGAGACGAATGCCGCCAAGATCTAGCGTCTATGACTTACGGTTCAAGAATTAGCCTCAGAAACAGTGGGAAACAGTGCTTCTATACTAATTGCCAGGCGCTGAGACGAATGCCGCCAAGATCGAGCGTCTATGACTTACGGTTCAAGAATTAGCCTAAGAAACAGTGGTTCTGAACATGCTGCCAATAGCTCGCCTGGGAAACATCCAGAGAAGTCCAAGATTGTGTTTTTTAGACTGGCTGCCACGAGCTGAAACGAATGCAGCCAAGAGCGAGCGTCTGTGACTTACGGTTCAAAAGTTATTCACAGAAACATGGTTCTGAACTTTGCTGCCAGCCGCGAAAGCGAAAATAACCAAGATCGAGCGTCTAGGATTTACTTGTCAAAAGCTCGCCTGGGAAACATCCAGAGAAGTCAAAGACAGTGCTTCTATACTAATTGCCAGGCGCTGAGACGAATGCCGCCAAGATCTAGCGTCTATGACTTACGGTTCAAGAATTAGCTTCAGAAACAGTGGTAAACAGTGCTGCTATACTAATTGCCAGGCGCTGAGACGAATGCCGCCAAGATCGAGCGTCTATGACACGGTTCAAGAATTAGCCTCAGAAACAGTGGTTCTGAACATGCTGCCAATAGCTCGCCTGGGAAACATCCAGAGAAGTCCAAGATAGTGTTTTTTAGACTGGCTGCCACGAGCTGAAACGAATGCAGCCAAGAGCGAGCGTCTGTGACTTACGGTTCAAAAGTTATTCACAGAAACATGGTTCTGAACTTTGCTGCCAGCCGCGAAAGCGAAAATAACCAAGATCGAGCGTCTAGGATTTACTTGTCAATAGCTCGCCTGGGAAACATCCAGAGAAGTCAAAGACAGTGCTTCTATACTAATTGCCAGGCGCTGAGACGAATGCCGCCAAGATCTAGCGTCTATGACTTACGGTTCAAGAATTAGCCTCAGAAACAGTGGGAAACAGTGCTTCTATACTAATTGCCAGGCGCTGAGACGAATGCCGCCAAGATCGAGCGTCTATGACTTACGGTTCAAGAATTAGCCTCAGAAACAGTGGTTCTGAACATGCTGCCAATAGCTCGCCTGGGAAACATCCAGAGAAGTCCAAGATAGTGTTTTTTAGACTGTCTGCCACGAGCTGAAACGAATGCAGCCAAGAGCGAGCGTCTGTGACTTACGGTTCAAAAGTTATTCACAGAAACATGGTTCTGAACTTTGCTGCCAGCCCCGAAAGCGAAAATAACCAAGATCGAGCGTCTAGGATTTACTTGTCAAAAGCTCGCATGGGAAACATCCAGAGAAGTCAAAGACAGTGCTTCTATACTAATTGCCAGGCGCTGAGACGAATGCCGCCAAGATCTAGCGTCTATGACTTACGGTTCAAGAATTAGCCTCAGAAACAGTGGGAAACAGTGCTTCTATACTAATTGCCAGGCGCTGAGACGAATGCCGCCAAGATCGAGCGTCTATGACTTACGGTTCAAGAATTAGCCTCAGAAACAGTGGTTCTGAACATGCTGCCAATAGCTCGCCTGGGAAACATCCAGAGAAGTCCAAGATAGTGTTTTTTAGACTGGCTGCCACGAGCTGAAACGAATGCAGCCAAGAGCGAGCGTCTGTGACTTACGGTTCAAGAGTTATTCACAGAAACATGGTTCTGAACTTTGCTGCCAGCCGCGAAAGCGAAAATAACCAAGATCGAGCGTCTAGGATTTACTTGTCAATAGCTCGCCTGGGAAACATCCAGAGAAGTCAAAGACAGTGCTTCTATACTAATTGCCAGGCGCTGAGACGAATGCCGCCAAGATCTAGCGTCTATGACTTACGGTTCAAGAATAAGCCTCAGAAACAGTGGGAAACAGTGCTTCTATACTAATTGCCAGGCGCTGAGACGAATGCCGCCAAGATCGAGCGTCTATGACTTACGGTTCAAGAATTAGCCTAAGAAACAGTGGTTCTGAACATGCTGCCAATAGCTCGCCTGGGAAACATCCAGAGAAGTCCAAGATTGTGTTTTTTAGACTGGCTGCCACGAGCTGAAACGAATGCAGCCAAGAGCGAGCGTCTGTGACTTACGGTTCAAAAGTTATTCACAGAAACATGGTTCTGAACTTTGCTGCCAGCCGCGAAAGCGAAAATAACCAAGATCGAGCGTCTAGGATTTACTTGTCAAAAGCTCGCCTGGGAAACATCCAGAGAAGTCAAAGACAGTGCTTCTATACTAATTGCCAGGCGCTGAGACGAATGCCGCCAAAATCTAGCGTCTATGACTTACGGTTCAAGAATTAGCCTCAGAAACAGTGGGAAACAGTGCTTCTATACTAATTGCCAGGCGCTGAGACGAATGCCGCCAAGATCGAGCGTCTATGACACGGTTCAAGAATTAGCCTCAGAAACAGTGGTTCTGAACATGCTGCCAATAGCTCGCCTGGGAAACATCCAGAGAAGTCCAAGATAGTGTTTTTTAGACTGGCTGCCACGAGCTGAAACGAATGCAGACAAGAGCGAGCGTCTGTGACTTACGGTTCAAAAGTTATTCACAGAAACATGGTTCTGAACTTTGCTGCCAGCCGCGAAAGCGAAAATAACCAAGATCGAGCGTCTAGGATTTACTTGTCAATAGCTCGCCTGGGAAACATCCAGAGAAGTCAAAGACAGTGCTTCTATACTAATTGCCAGGCGCTGAGACGAATGCCGCCAAGATCTAGCGTCTATGACTTACGGTTCAAGAATTAGCCTCAGAAACAGTGGGAAACAGTGCTTCTATACTAATTGCCAGGCGCTGAGACGAATGCCGCCAAGATCGAGCGTCTATGACTTACGGTTCAAGAATTAGCCTCAGAAACAGTGGTTCTGAACATGCTGCCAATAGCTCGCCTGGGAAACATCCAGAGAAGTCCAAGATTGTGTTTTTTAGACTGGCTGCCACGAGCTGAAACGATTGCAGCCAAGAGCGAGCGTCAGTGACTTACGGTTCAAGAGTTATTCACAGAAACATGGTTCTGAACTTTGCTGCTAGCCGCGAAAGCGAAAATAACCAAGATCGAGCGTCTAGGATTTACTTGTCAATAGCTCGCCTGGGAAACATCCAGAGAAGTCAAAGACAGTGCTTCTATACTAATTGCCAGGCGCTGAGACGAATGCCGCCAAGATCTAGCGTCTATGACTTACGGTTCAAGAATTAGCCTCAGAAACAGTGGTTCTGAACATGCTGCCAATAGCTCGCCTGGGAAACATCCAGAGAAGTCCAAGATTGTGTTTTTCAGACTGGCTGCCACGAGCTGAAACGAATGCAGCCAAGAGCGAGCGTCTGTGACTTACGGTTCAAAAGTTATTCACAGAAACATGGTTCTGAACTTTGCTGCCAGCCGCGAAAGCGAAAATAACCAAGATCGAGCGTCTAGGATTTACTTGTCAAAAGCTCGCCTGGGAAACATCCAGAGAAGTCAAAGACAGTGCTTCTATACTAATTGCCAGGCGCTGAGACGAATGCCGCCAAGATCTAGCGTCTATGACTTACGGTTCAAGAATTAGCCTCAGAAACAGTGGGAAACAGTGCTTCCATACTAATTGCCAGGCGCTGAGACGAATGCCGCCAAGATCGAGCGTCTATGACTTACGGTTCAAGAATTAGCCTCAGAAACAGTGGTTCTGAACATGCTGCCAATAGCTCGCCTGGGAAACATCCAGAGAAGTCCAAGATAGTGTTTTTTAGACTGGCTGCCACGAGCTGAAACGAATGCAGCCAAGAGCGAGCGTCTGTGACTTACGGTTCAAGAGTTATTCACAGAAACATGGTTCTGAACTTTGCTGCCAGCCGCGAAAGCGAAAATAACCAAGATCGAGCGTCTAGGATTTACTTGTCAATAGCTCGCCTGGGAAACATCCAGAGAAGTCAAAGACAGTGCTTCTATACTAATTGCCAGGCGCTGAGACGAATGCCGCCAAGATCTAGCGTCTATGACTTACGGTTCAAGAATTAGCCTCAGAAACAGTGGGAAACAGTGCTTCTATACTAATTGCCAGGCGCTGAGACGAATGCCGCCAAGATCGAGCGTCTATGACACGGTTCAAGAATTAGCCTCAGAAACAGTGGTTCTGAACATGCTGCCAATAGCTCGCCTGGGAAACATCCAGAGAAGTCCAAGATAGTGTTTTTTAGCCTGGCTGCCACGAGCTGAAACGAATGCAGCCAAGAGCGAGCGTCTGTGACTTACGGTTCAAAAGTTATTCACAGAAACATGGTTCTGAACTTTGCTGCCAGCCGCGAAAGCGAAAATAACCAAGATCGAGCGTCTAGGATTTACTTGTCAATAGCTCGCCTGGGAAACATCCAGAGAAGTCAAAGACAGTGCTTCTATACTAATTGCCAGGCGCTGAGACGAATGCCGCCAAGATCGAGCATCTATGACTTACGGTTCAAGAATTAGCCTCAGAAACAGTGGTTCTGAACATGCTGCCAATAGCTCGCCTGGGAAACATCCAGAGAAGTCCAAGATAGTGTTTTTTAGCCTGGCTGCCACGAGCTGAAACGAATGCAGCCAAGAGCGAGCGTCTGTGACTTACGGTTCAAAAGTTATTCACAGAAACATGGTTCTGAACTTTGCTGCCAGCCGCGAAAGCGAAAATAACCAAGATCGAGCGTCTAGGATTTACTTGTCAATAGCTCGCCTGGGAAACATCCAGAGAAGTCAAAGACAGTGCTCCTATACTAATTGCCAGGCGCTGAGACGAATGCCGCCAAGATCTAGCGTCTATGACTTACGGTTCAAGAATTAGCCTCAGAAACAGTGGGAAACAGTGCTTCTATACTAATTGCCAGGCGCTGAGACGAATGCCGCCAAGATCGAGCGTCTATGACTTACGGTTCAAGAATTAGCCTAAGAAACAGTGGTTCTGAACATGCTGCCAATAGCTCGCCTGGGAAACATCCAGAGAAGTCCAAGATTGTGTTTTTTAGACTGGCTGCCACGAGCTGAAACGAATGCAGCCAAGAGCGAGCGTCTGTGACTTACGGTTCAAAAGTTATTCACAGAAACATGGTTCTGAACTTTGCTGCCAGCCGCGAAAGCGAAAATAACCAAGATCGAGCGTCTAGGATTTACTTGTCAAAAGCTCGCCTGGGAAACATCCAGAGAAGTCAAAGACAGTGCTTCTATACTAATTGCCAGGCGCTGAGACGAATGCCGCCAAGATCTAGCGTCTATGACTTACGGTTCAAGAATTAGCCTCAGAAACAGTGGGAAACAGTGCTTCTATACTAATTACCAGGCGCTGAGACGAATGCCGCCAAGATCGAGCGTCTATGACTTACGGTTCAAGAATTAGCCTCAGAAACAGTGGTTCTAAACATGCTGCCAATAGCTCGCCTGGGAAACATCCAGAGAAGTCCAAGATAGTGTTTTTTAGACTGGCTGCCACGAGCTGAAACGAATGCAGCCAAGAGCGAGCGTCTGTGACTTACGGTTCAAAAGTTATTCACAGAAACATGGTTCTGAACTTTGCTGCCAGCCGCGAAAGCGAAAATAACCAAGATCGAGCGTCTAGGATTTACTTGTCAATAGCTCGCCTGGGAAACATCCAGAGAAGTCAAAGACAGTGCTTCTATACTAATTGCCAGGCGCTGAGACGAATGCCGCCAAGATCTAGCGTCTATGACTTACGGTTCAAGAATTAGCCTCAGTAACAGTGGGAAACAGTGCTTCTATACTAATTGCCAGGCGCTGAGACGAATGCCGCCAAGATCGAGCGTCTATGACTTACGGTTCAAGAATTAGCCTCAGAAACAGTGGTTCTGAACATGCTCCCAATAGCTCGCCTGGAAAACGTCCAGAGAAGTCCAAGATTGTGTTTTTTAGACTGGCTGCCACGAGCTGAAACGAATGCAGCCAAGAGCGAGCGTCAGTGACTTACGGTTCAAGAGTTATTCACAGAAACATGGTTCTGAACTTTGCTGCCAGCCGCGAAAGCGAAAATAACCAAGATCGAGCGTCTAGGATTTACTTGTCAAAAGCTCGCCTGGGAAACATCCAGAGAAGTCAAAGACAGTGCTTCTATACTAATTGCCAGGCGCTGAGACGAATGCCGCCAAGATCTAGCGTCTATGACTTACGGTTCAAGAATTAGCCTCAGAAACAGTGGGAAACAGTGCTTCTATACTAATTACCAGGCGCTGAGACGAATGCCGCCAAGATCGAGCGTCTATGACTTACGGTTCAAGAATTAGCCTCAGAAACAGTGGTTCTAAACATGCTGCCAATAGCTCGCCTGGGAAACATCCAGAGAAGTCCAAGATAGTGTTTTTTAGACTGGCTGCCACGAGCTGAAACGAATGCAGCCAAGAGCGAGCGTCTGTGACTTACGGTTCAAAAGTTATTCACAGAAACATGGTTCTGAACTTTGCTGCCAGCCGCGAAAGCGAAAATAACCAAGATCGAGCGTCTAGGATTTACTTGTCAATAGCTCGCCTGGGAAACATCCAGAGAAGTCAAAGACAGTGCTTCTATACTAATTGCCAGGCGCTGAGACGAATGCCGCCAAGATCTAGCGTCTATGACTTACGGTTCAAGAATTAGCCTCAGTAACAGTGGGAAACAGTGCTTCTATACTAATTGCCAGGCGCTGAGACGAATGCCGCCAAGATCGAGCGTCTATGACTTACGGTTCAAGAATTAGCCTCAGAAACAGTGGTTCTGAACATGCTCCCAATAGCTCGCCTGGAAAACGTCCAGAGAAGTCCAAGATTGTGTTTTTTAGACTGGCTGCCACGAGCTGAAACGAATGCAGCCAAGAGCGAGCGTCAGTGACTTACGGTTCAAGAGTTATTCACAGAAACATGGTTCTGAACTTTGCTGCTAGCCGCGAAAGCGAAAATAACCAAGATCGAGCGTCTAGGATTTACTTGTCAATAGCTCGCCTGGGAAACATCCAGAGAAGTCAAAGACAGTGCTTCCATACTAATTGCCAGGCGCTGAGACGAATGCCGCCAAGATCTAGCGTCTATGACTTACGGTTCAAGAATTAGCCTCAGAAACAGTGGGAAACAGTGCTTCTATACTAATTGCCAGGCGCTGAGACGAATGCCGCCAAGATCGAGCGTCTATGACTTACGGTTCAAGAATTAGCCTCAGAAACAGTGGTTCTGAACATGCTGCCAATAGCTCGCCTGGGAAACATCCAGAGAAGTCCAAGATAGTGTTTTTCAGACTGGCTGCCACGAGCTGAAACGAATGCAGCCAAGAGCGAGCGTCTGTGACTTACGGTTCAAAAGTTATTCACAGAAACATGGTTCTGAACTTTGCTGCCAGCCGCGAAAGCGAAAATAACCAAGATCGAGCGTCTAGGATTTACTTGTCAATTGCTCGCCTGGGAAACATCCAGAGAAGTCAAAGACAGTGCTTCCATACTAATTGCCAGGCGCTGAGACGAATGCCGCCAAGATCTAGCGTCTATGACTTACGGTTCAAGAATTAGCCTCAGAAACAGTGGGAAACAGTGCTTCTATACTAATTGCCAGGCGCTGAGACGAATGCCGCCAAGATCGAGCGTCTATGACTTACGGTTCAAGAATTAGCCTCAGAAACAGTGGTTCTGAACATGCTGCCAATAGCTCGCCTGGGAAACATCCAGAGAAGTCCAAGATAGTGTTTTTTAGACTGGCTGCCACGAGCTGAAACGAATGCAGCCAAGAGCGAGCGTCTGTGACTTACGGTTCAAAAGTTATTCACAGAAACATGGTTCTGAACTTTGCTGCCAGCCGCGAAAGCGAAAATAACCAAGATCGAGCGTCTAGGATTTACTTGTCAATAGCTCGCCTGGGAAACATCCAGAGAAGTCAAAGACAGTGCTTCTATACTAATTGCCAGGCGCTGAGCCGAATGCCGCCAAGATCTAGCGTCTATGACTTACGGTTCAAGAATTAGCCTCACAAACAGTGGGAAACAGTGCTTCTATACTAATTGCCAGGCGCTGAGACGAATGCCGCCAAGATCGAGCGTCTATGACTTACGGTTCAAGAATTAGCCTCAGAAACAGTGGTTCTGAACATGCTGCCAATAGCTCGCCTGGGAAACATCCAGAGAAGTCCAAGATAGTGTTTTTTAGACTGTCTGCCACGAGCTGAAACGAATGCAGCCAAGAGCGAGCGTCTGTGACTTACGGTTCAAAAGTTATTCACAGAAACATGGTTCTGAACTTTGCTGCCAGCCGCGAAAGCGAAAATAACCAAGATCGAGCGTCTAGGATTTACTTGTCAAAAGCTCGCCTGGGAAACATCCAGAGAAGTCAAAGACAGTGCTTCTATACTAATTGCCAGGCGCTGAAACGAATGCCGCCAAGATCGAGCGTCTATGACTTACGGTTCAAGAATTAGCCTCAGAAACAGTGGTTCTGAACATGCTGCCAATAGCTCGCCTGGGAAACATCCAGAGAAGTCCAAGATAGTGTTTTTTAGACTGGCTGCCACGAGCTGAAACGAATGCAGCCAAGAGCGAGCGTCTGTGACTTACGGTTCAAGAGTTATTCACAGAAACATGGTTCTGAACTTTGCTGCCAGCCGCGAAAGCGAAAATAACCAAGATCGAGCGTCTAGGATTTACTTGTCAATAGCTCGCCTGGGAAACATCCAGAGAAGTCAAAGACAGTGCTTCTATACTAATTGCCAGGCGCTGAAACGAATGCCGCCAAGATCTAGCGTCTATGACTTACGGTTCAAGAATTAGCCTCAGAAACAGTGGGAAACAGTGCTTCTATACTAATTGCCAGGCGCTGAGACGAATGCCGCCAAGATCGAGCGTCTATGACTTACGGTTCAAGAATTAGCCTCAGAAACAGTGGTTCTGAACATGCTGCCAATAGCTCACCTGGGAAACATCCAGAGAAGTCCAAGATAGTGTATTTTAGACTTCCTGCCACGAGCTGAAACGAATGCAGCCAAGAGCGAGCGTCTGTGACTTACGGTTCAAAAGTTATTCACAGAAACATGGTTCTGAACTTTGCTGCCAGCCGCGAAAGCGAAAATAACCAAGATCGAGCGTCTAGGATTTACTTGTCAAAAGCTCGCCTGGGAAACATCCAGAGAAGTCAAAGACAGTGCTTCTATACTAATTGCCAGGCGCTGAGACGAATGCCGCCAAGATCTAGCGTCTATGACTTACGGTTCAAGAATTAGCCTCAGAAACAGTGGGAAACAGTGCTTCTATACTAATTGCCAGGCGCTGAGACGAATGCCGCCAAGATCGAGCGTCTATGACTTACGGTTCAAGAATTAGCCTCAGAAACAGTGGTTCTGAACATGCTGCCAATAGCTCGCATGGGAAACATCCAGAGAAGTCCAAGATAGTGTTTTTTAGACTGGCTGCCACGAGCTGAAACGAATGCAGCCAAGAGCGAGCGTCTGTGACTTACGGTTCAAGAGTTATTCACAGAAACATGGTTCTGAACTTTGCTGCCAGCCGCGAAAGCGAAAATAACCAAGATCGAGCGTCTAGGATTTACTTGTCAATAGCTCGCCTGGGAAACATCCAGAGAAGTCAAAGACAGTGCTTCTATACTAATTGCCAGGCGCTGAGACGAATGCCGCCAAGATCTAGCGTCTATGACTTACGGTTCAAGAATTAGCCTCAGAAACAGTGGGAAACAGGGCTTCTATACTAATTGCCAGGCGCTGAGACGAATGCCGCCAAGATCGAGCGTCTATGACTTACGGTTCAAGAATTAGCCTAAGAAACAGTGGTTCTGAACATGCTGCCAATAGCTCGCCTGGGAAACATCCAGAGAAGTCCAAGATTGTGTTTTTTAGACTGGCTGCCACGAGCTGAAACGAATGCAGCCAAGAGCGAGCGTCTGTGACTTACGGTTCAAAAGTTATTCACAGAAACATGGTTCTGAACTTTGCTGCCAGCCGCGAAAGCGAAAATAACCAAGATCGAGCGTCTAGGATTTACTTGTCAAAAGCTCGCCTGGGAAACATCCAGAGAAGTCAAAGACAGTGCTTCTATACTAATTGCCAGGCGCTGAGACGAATGCCGCCAAAATCTAGCGTCTATGACTTACGGTTCAAGAATTAGCCTCAGAAACAGTGGGAAACAGTGCTTCTATACTAATTGCCAGGCGCTGAGACGAATGCCGCCAAGATCGAGCGTCTATGACACGGTTCAAGAATTAGCCTCAGAAACAGTGGTTCTGAACATGCTGCCAATAGCTCGCCTGGGAAACATCCAGAGAAGTCCAAGATAGTGTTTTTTAGACTGGCTGCCACGAGCTGAAACGAATGCAGCCAAGAGCGAGCGTCTGTGACTTACGGTTCAAAAGTTATTCACAGAAACATGGTTCTGAACTTTGCTGCCAGCCGCGAAAGCGAAAATAACCAAGATCGAGCGTCTAGGATTTACTTGTCAATAGCTCGCCTGGGAAACATCCAGAGAAGTCAAAGACAGTGCTTCTATACTAATTGCCAGGCGCTGAGACGAATGCCGCCAAGATCTAGCGTCTATGACTTACGGTTCAAGAATTAGCCTCAGAAACAGTGGGAAACAGTGCTTCTATACTAATTGCCAGGCGCTGAGACGAATGCCGCCAAGATCGAGCGTCTATGACTTACGGTTCAAGAATTAGCCTCAGAAACAGTGGTTCTGAACATGCTGCCAATAGCTCGCCTGGGAAACATCCAGAGAAGTCCAAGATAGTGTTTTTTAGACTGTCTGCCACGAGCTGAAACGAATGCAGCCAAGAGCGAGCGTCTGTGACTTACGGTTCAAAAGTTATTCACAGAAACATGGTTCTGAACTTTGCTGCCAGCCGCGAAAGCGAAAATAACCAAGATCGAGCGTCTAGGATTTACTTGTCAAAAGCTCGCCTGGGAAACATCCAGAGAAGTCAAAGACAGTGCTTCTATACTAATTGCCAGGCGCTGAAACGAATGCCGCCAAGATCGAGCGTCTATGACTTACGGTTCAAGAATTAGCCTCAGAAACAGTGGTTCTGAACATGCTGCCAATAGCTCGCCTGGGAAACATCCAGAGAAGTCCAAGATAGTGTTTTTTAGACTGGCTGCCACGAGCTGAAACGAATGCAGCCAAGAGCGAGCGTCTGTGACTTACGGTTCAAGAGTTATTCACAGAAACATGGTTCTGAACTTTGCTGCCAGCCGCGAAAGCGAAAATAACCAAGATCGAGCGTCTAGGATTTACTTGTCAATAGCTCGCCTGGGAAACATCCAGAGAAGTCAAAGACAGTGCTTCTATACTAATTGCCAGGCGCTGAAACGAATGCCGCCAAGATCTAGCGTCTATGACTTACGGTTCAAGAATTAGCCTCAGAAACAGTGGGAAACAGTGCTTCTATACTAATTGCCAGGCGCTGAGACGAATGCCGCCAAGATCGAGCGTCTATGACTTACGGTTCAAGAATTAGCCTCAGAAACAGTGGTTCTGAACATGCTGCCAATAGCTCGCCTGGGAAACATCCAGAGAAGTCCAAGATAGTGTATTTTAGACTTCCTGCCACGAGCTGAAACGAATGCAGCCAAGAGCGAGCGTCTGTGACTTACGGTTCAAAAGTTATTCACAGAAACATGGTTCTGAACTTTGCTGCCAGCCGCGAAAGCGAAAATAACCAAGATCGAGCGTCTAGGATTTACTTGTCAAAAGCTCGCCTGGGAAACATCCAGAGAAGTCAAAGACAGTGCTTCTATACTAATTGCCAGGCGCTGAGACGAATGCCGCCAAGATCTAGCGTCTATGACTTACGGTTCAAGAATTAGCCTCAGAAACAGTGGGAAACAGTGCTTCTATACTAATTGCCAGGCGCTGAGACGAATGCCACCAAGATCGAGCGTCTATGACTTACGGTTCAAGAATTAGCCTCAGAAACAGTGGTTCTGAACATGCTGCCAATAGCTCGCCTGGGAAACATCCAGAGAAGTCCAAGATAGTGTTTTTTAGACTGGCTGCCACGAGCTGAAACGAATGCAGCCAAGAGCGAGCGTCTGTGACTTACGGTTCAAGAGTTATTCACAGAAACATGGTTCTGAACTTTGCTGCCAGCCGCGAAAGCGAAACTAACCAAGATCGAGCGTCTAGGATTTACTTGTCAATAGCTCGCCTGGGAAACATCCAGAGAAGTCAAAGACAGTGCTTCTATACTAATTGCCAGGCGCTGAGACGAATGTCGCCAAGATCTAGCGTCTATGAGTTACGGTTCAAGAATTAGCCTCAGAAACAGTGGGAAACAGTGCTTCTATACTAATTGCCAGGCGCTGAGACGAATGCCGCCAAGATCGAGCGTCTATGACTTACGGTTCAAGAATTAGCCTCAGAAACAGTGGTTCTGAACATGCTGCCAATAGCTCGCCTGGGAAACATCCAGAGAAGTCCAAGATAGTGTATTTTAGACTTCCTGCCACGAGCTGAAACGAATGCAGCCAAGAGCGAGCGTCTGTGACTTACGGTTCAAAAGTTATTCACAGAAACATGGTTCTGAACTTTGCTGCCAGCCGCGAAAGCGAAAATAACCAAGATCGAGCGTCTAGGATTTACTTGTCAAAAGCTCGCCTGGGAAACATCCAGAGAAGTCAAAGACAGTGCTTCTATACTAATTGCCAGGCGCTGAGACGAATGCCGCCAAGATCTAGCGTCTATGACTTACGGTTCAAGAATTAGCCTCAGAAACAGTGGGAAACAGTGCTTCTATACTAATTGCCAGGCGCTGAGACGAATGCCACCAAGATCGAGCGTCTATGACTTACGGTTCAAGAATTAGCCTCAGAAACAGTGGTTCTGAACATGCTGCCAATAGCTCGCCTGGGAAACATCCAGAGAAGTCCAAGATAGTGTTTTTTAGACTGGCTGCCACGAGCTGAAACGAATGCAGCCAAGAGCGAGCGTCTGTGACTTACGGTTCAAGAGTTATTCACAGAAACATGGTTCTGAACTTTGCTGCCAGCCGCGAAAGCGAAACTAACCAAGATCGAGCGTCTAGGATTTACTTGTCAATAGCTCGCCTGGGAAACATCCAGAGAAGTCAAAGACAGTGCTTCTATACTAATTGCCAGGCGCTGAGACGAATGTCGCCAAGATCTAGCGTCTATGAGTTACGGTTCAAGAATTAGCCTCAGAAACAGTGGGAAACAGTGCTTCTATACTAATTGCCAGGCGCTGAGACGAATGCCGCCAAGATCGAGCGTCTATGACTTACGGTTCAAGAATTAGCCTCAGAAACAGTGGTTCTGAACATGCTGCCAATAGCTCGCCTGGGAAACATCCAGAGAAGTCCAAGATAGTGTTTTTTAGACTGGCTGCCACGAGCTGAAACGAATGCAGCCAAGAGCGAGCGTCTGTGACTTACGGTTCAAGAGTTATTCACAGAAACATGGTTCTGAACTTTGCTGCCAGCCGCGAAAGCGAAAATAACCAAGATCGAGCGTCTAGGATTTACTTGTCAATAGCTCGCCTGGGAAACATCCAGAGAAGTCAAAGACAGTGCTTCTATACTAATTGCCAGGCGCTGAGACGAATGCCGCCAAGATCTAGCGTCTATGACTTACGGTTCAAGAATTAGCCTCAGAAACAGTGGGAAACAGTGCTTCTATACTAATTGCCAGGCGCTGAGACGAATGCCGCCAAGATCGAGCGTCTATGACTTACGGTTCAAGAATTAGCCTCTGAACATGCTGCCAATAGCTCGCCTGGGAAACATCCAGAGAGGTCCAAGATTGTGTTTTTTAGACTGGCTGCCACGAGCTGAAACGAATGCAGCCAAGAGCGAGCGTCTGTGACTTACGGTTCAAGAGTTATTCACAGAAACATGGTTCTGAACTTTGCTGCCAGCCGCGAAAGCGAAAATAACCAAGATCGAGCGTCTAGGATTTACTTGTCAATAGCTCGCCTGGGAAACATCCAGAGAAGTCAAAGACAGTGCTTCTATACTAATTGCCAGGCGCTGAGACGAATGCCGCCAAGATCTAGCGTCTATGACTTACGGTTCAAGAATTAGCCTCAGAAACAGTGGGAAACAGTGCTTCTATACTAATTGCCAGGCGCTGAGACGAATGCCGCCAAGATCGAGCGTCTATGACTTACGGTTCAAGAATTAGCCTCAGAAACAGTGGTTCTGAACATGCTGCCAATAGCTCGTCTGGGAAACATCCAGAGAAGTCCAAGATAGTGTTTTTTAGACTGGCTGCCACGAGCTGAAACGAATGCAGCCAAGAGCGAGCGTCTGTGACTTACGGTTCAAGAGTTATTCACAGAAACATGGTTCTGAACTTTGCTGCCAGCCGCGAAAGCGAAAATAACCAAGATCGAGCGTCTAGGATTTACTTGTCAATAGCTCGCCTGGGAAACATCCAGAGAAGTCAAAGACAGTGCTTGTATACTAATTGCCAGGCGCTGAGACGAATGCCGCCAAGATCTAGCGTTTATGACTTACGGTTCAAGAATTAGCCTCAGAAACAGTGGGAAACAGTGCTTCTATACTAATTGCCAGGCGCTGAGACGAATGCCGCCAAGATCGAGCGTCTATGACTTACGGTTCAAGAATTAGCCTCAGAAACAGTGGTTCTGAACATGCTGCCAATTGCTCGCCTGGGAAACATCCAGAGAAGTTCAAGATAGTGTTTTATAGACTGGCTGCCACGAGCTGAAACGAATGCAGCCAAGAGCGAGCGTCTGTGACTTACGGTTCAAGAGTTATTCACAGAAACATGGTTCTGAACTTTGCTGCCAGCCGCGAAAGCGAAAATAACCAAGATCGAGCGTCTAGGATTTACTTGTCAATAGCTCGCCTGGGAAACATCCAGAGAAGTCAAAGACAGTGCTTCTATACTAATAGCCAGGCGCTGAGACGAATGCCGCCAAGATCTAGCGTCTATGACTTACGGTTCAAGAATTAGCCTCAGAAACAGTGGGAAACAGTGCTTCTATACTAATTGCCAGGCGCTGAGACGAATGCCGCCAAGATCGAGCGTGTATGACTTACGGTTCAAGAATTAGCCTCAGAAACAGTGGTTCTGAACATGCTGCCAATAGCTCGCCTGGGAAACATCCAGAGAAGTCCAAGATTGTGTTTATTAGACTGGCTGCCACGAGCTGAAACGAATGCAGCCAAGAGCGAGCGTCTGTGACTTACGGTTCAAGAGTTATTCACAGAAACATGGTTCTGAACTTTGCTGCCATCCGCGAAAGCGAAAATAACCAAGATCGAGCGTCTAGGATTTACTTGTCAATAGCTCGCCTGGGAAACATCCAGAGAAGTCAAAGACAGTGCTTCTATACTAATTGCCAGGCGCTGAGACGAATGCCGCCAAGATCTAGCGTCTATGACTTACGGTTCAAGAATTAGCCTCAGAAACAGTGGGAAACAGTGCTTCTATACTAATTGCCAGGCGCTGAGACGAATGCCGCCAAGATCGAGCGTCTATGACACGGTTCAAGAATTAGCCTCAGAAACAGTGGTTCTGAACATGCTGCCAATAGCTCGCCTGGGAAACATCCACAGAAGTCCAAGATAGTGTTTTTTAGACTGGCTGCCACGAGGTGAAACGAATGCAGCCAAGAGCGAGCGTCTGTGACTTACGGTTCAAAAGTTATTCACAGAAACATGGTTCTGAACTTTGCTGCCAGCCGCGAAAGCGAAAATAACCAAGATCGAGCGTCTAGGATTTACTTGTCAATAGCTCGCCTGGGAAACATCCAGAGAAGTCAAAGACAGTGCTTCCATACTAATTGCCAGGCGCTGAGACGAATGCCGCCAAGATCTAGCGTCTATGACTTACGGTTCAAGAATTAGCCTCAGAAACAGTGGGAAACAGTGCTTCTATACTAATTGCCAGGCGCTGAGACGAATGCCGCCAAGATCGAGCGTCTATGACTTACGGTTCAAGAATTAGCCTCAGAAACAGTGGTTCTGAACATGCTGCCAATAGCTCGCCTGGGAAACATCCAGAGAAGTTCAAGATAGTGTTTTATAGACTGGCTGCCACGAGCTGAAACGAATGCAGCCAAGAGCGAGCGTCTGTGACTTACGGTTCAAGAGTTATTCACAGAAACATGGTTCTGAACTTTGCTGCCAGCCGCGAAAGCGAAAATAACCAAGATCGAGCGTCTAGGATTTACTTGTCAATAGCTCGCCTGGGAAACATCCAGAGAAGTCAAAGACAGTGCTTCTATACTAATAGCCAGGCGCTGAGACGAATGCCGCCAAGATCTAGCGTCTATGACTTACGGTTCAAGAATTAGCCTCAGAAACAGTGGGAAACAGTGCTTCTATACTAATTGCCAGGCGCTGAGACGAATGCCGCCAAGATCGAGCGTGTATGACTTACGGTTCAAGAATTAGCCTCAGAAACAGTGGTTCTGAACATGCTGCCAATAGCTCGCCTGGGAAACATCCAGAGAAGTCCAAGATTGTGTTTATTAGACTGGCTGCCACGAGCTGAAACGAATGCAGCCAAGAGCGAGCGTCTGTGACTTACGGTTCAAGAGTTATTCACAGAAACATGGTTCTGAACTTTGCTGCCATCCGCGAAAGCGAAAATAACCAAGATCGAGCGTCTAGGATTTACTTGTCAATAGCTCGCCTGGGAAACATCCAGAGAAGTCAAAGACAGTGCTTCTATACTAATTGCCAGGCGCTGAGACGAATGCCGCCAAGATCTAGCGTCTATGACTTACGGTTCAAGAATTAGCCTCAGAAACAGTGGGAAACAGTGCTTCTATACTAATTGCCAGGCGCTGAGACGAATGCCGCCAAGATCGAGCGTCTATGACAC
Source organism: Rhinoderma darwinii (assembly GCF_050947455.1). Lineage (NCBI taxonomy): Eukaryota > Metazoa > Chordata > Amphibia > Anura > Rhinodermatidae > Rhinoderma > Rhinoderma darwinii. The sequence continues at coordinate 27,331 of NW_027461975.1, read as the reverse complement.
GGTTCAAGAATTAGCCTCAGAAACAGTGGTTCTGAACATGCTGCCAATAGCTCGCCTGGGAAACATCCACAGAAGTCCAAGATAGTGTTTTTTAGACTGGCTGCCACGAGGTGAAACGAATGCAGCCAAGAGCGAGCGTCTGTGACTTACGGTTCAAAAGTTATTCACAGAAACATGGTTCTGAACTTTGCTGCCAGCCGCGAAAGCGAAAATAACCAAGATCGAGCGTCTAGGATTTACTTGTCAATAGCTCGCCTGGGAAACATCCAGAGAAGTCAAAGACAGTGCTTCCATACTAATTGCCAGGCGCTGAGACGAATGCCGCCAAGATCTAGCGTCTATGACTTACGGTTCAAGAATTAGCCTCAGAAACAGTGGGAAACAGTGCTTCTATACTAATTGCCAGGCGCTGAGACGAATGCCGCCAAGATCGAGCGTCTATGACTTACGGTTCAAGAATTAGCCTCAGAAACAGTGGTTCTGAACATGCTGCCAATAGCTCACCTGGGAAACATCCAGAGAAGTCCAAGATTGTGTTTTTTAGACTGGCTGCCACGAGCTGAAACGAATGCAGCCAAGAGCGAGCGTCTGTGACTTACGGTTCAAAAGTTATTCACAGAAACATGGTTCTGAACTTTGCTGCCAGCCGCGAAAGCGAAAATAACCAAGATCGAGCGTCTAGGATTTACTTGTCAATAGCTCGCCTGGGAAACATCCAGAGAAGTCAAAGACAGTGCTTCTATACTAATTGCCAGGCGCTGAGACGAATGCCGCCAAGATCTAGCGTCTATGACTTACGGTTCAAGAATTAGCCTCAGAAACAGTGGGAAACAGTGCTTCTATACTAATTGCCAGGCGCTGAGACGAATGCCGCCAAGATCGAGCGTCTATGACTTACGGTTCAAGAATTAGCCTCAGAAACAGTGGTTCTGAATATGCTGCCAATAGCTCGTCTGGGAAACATCCAGAGAAGTCCAAGATTGTGTTTTTTAGACTGGCTGCCACGAGCTGAAACGAATGCAGCCAAGAGCGAGCGTCTGTGACTTACGGTTCAAGAGTTATTCACAGAAACATGGTTCTGAACTTTGCTGCCAGCCGCGAAAGCGAAAATAACCAAGATCGAGCGTCTAGGATTTACTTGTCAATAGCTCGCCTGGGAAACATCCAGAGAAGTCAAAGACAGTGCTTCTATACTAATTGCCAGGCGCTGAGACGAATGCCGCCAAGATCTAGCGTCTATGACTTACGGTTCAAGAATTAGCCTCAGAAACAGTGGTTCTGAACATGCTGCCAATAGCTCGTCTGGGAAACATCCAGAGAAGTCCAAGATAGTGTTTTTTAGACTGGCTGCCACGAGCTGAAACGAATGCAGCCAAGAGCGAGCGTCTGTGACTTACGGTTCAAGAGTTATTCACAGAAACATGGTTCTGAACTTTGCTGCCAGCCGCGAAAGCGAAAATAACCAAGATCGAGCGTCTAGGATTTACTTGTCAATAGCTCGCCTGGGAAACATCCAGAGAAGTCAAAGACAGTGCTTCCATACTAATTGCCAGGCGCTGAGACGAATGCCGCCAAGATCTAGCGTCTATGACTTACGGTTCAAGAATTAGCCTCAGAAACAGTGGGAAACAGTGCTTCTATACTAATTGCCAGGCGCTGAGACGAATGCCGCCAAGATCGAGCGTCTATGACTTACGGTTCAAGAATTAGCCTCAGAAACAGTGGTTCTGAACATGCTGCCAATAGCTCGCCTGGGAAACATCCAGAGAAGTCCAAGATTGTGTTTTTTAGACTGGCTGCCACGAGCTGAAACGAATGCAGCCAAGAGCGAGCGTCTGTGACTTACGGTTCAAAAGTTATTCACAGAAACATGGTTCTGAACTTTGCTGCCAGCCGCGAAAGCGAAAATAACCAAGATCGAGCGTCTAGGATTTACTTGTCAATAGCTCGCCTGGGAAACATCCAGAGAAGTCAAAGACAGTGCTTCTATACTAATTGCCAGGCGCTGAGACGAATGCCGCCAAGATCTAGCGTCTATGACTTACGGTTCAAGAATTAGCCTCAGAAACAGTGGGAAACAGTGCTTCTATACTAATTGCCAGGCGCTGAGACGAATGCCGCCAAGATCGAGCGTCTATGACTTACGGTTCAAGAATTAGCCTCAGAAACAGTGGTTCTGAATATGCTGCCAATAGCTCGTCTGGGAAACATCCAGAGAAGTCCAAGATTGTGTTTTTTAGACTGGCTGCCACGAGCTGAAACGAATGCAGCCAAGAGCGAGCGTCTGTGACTTACGGTTCAAGAGTTATTCACAGAAACATGGTTCTGAACTTTGCTGCCAGCCGCGAAAGCGAAAATAACCAAGATCGAGCGTCTAGGATTTACTTGTCAATAGCTCGCCTGGGAAACATCCAGAGAAGTCAAAGACAGTGCTTCTATACTAATTGCCAGGCGCTGAGACGAATGCCGCCAAGATCTAGCGTCTATGACTTACGGTTCAAGAATTAGCCTCAGAAACAGTGGTTCTGAACATGCTGCCAATAGCTCGTCTGGGAAACATCCAGAGAAGTCCAAGATAGTGTTTTTTAGACTGGCTGCCACGAGCTGAAACGAATGCAGCCAAGAGCGAGCGTCTGTGACTTACGGTTCAAGAGTTATTCACAGAAACATGGTTCTGAACTTTGCTGCCAGCCGCGAAAGCGAAAATAACCAAGATCGAGCGTCTAGGATTTACTTGTCAATAGCTCGCCTGGGAAACATCCAGAGAAGTCAAAGACAGTGCTTCTATACTAATTGCCAGGCGCTGAGACGAATGCCGCCAAGATCTAGCGTCTATGACTTACGGTTCAAGAATTAGCCTCAGAAACAGTGGGAAACAGTGCTTCTATACTAATTGCCAGGCGCTGAGACGAATGCCGCCAAGATCGAGCGTCTATGACTTACGATTCAAGAATTAGCCTCAGAAACAGTGGTTCTGAACATGCTGCCAATAGCTCGCCTGGGAAACATCCAGAGAAGTCCAAGATAGTGTATTTTAGACTGGCTGCCACGAGCTGAAACGAATGCAGCCAAGAGCGAGCGTCTGTGACTTACGGTTCAAGAGTTATTCACAGAAACATGGTTCTGAACTTTGCTGCCAGCCGCGAAAGCGAAAATAACCAAGATCGAGCGTCTAGGATTTACTAGTCAATAGCTCGCCTGGGAAACATCCAGAGAAGTCAAAGACAGTGCTTCCATACTAATTGCCAGGCGTTGAGACGAATGCCGCCAAGATCTAGCGTCTATGACTTACGGTTCAAGAATTAGCCTCAGAAACAGTGGGAAACAGTGCTTATATACTAATTGCCAGGCGCTGAGACGAATGCCGCCAAGATCTAGCGACTATGACTTACGGTTCAATAATTAGCCTCAGAAACAGTGGGAAACAGTTCTTCTATACTTTTTGCCAGGCGCTGAGACGAATGCCGCCAAGATCGAGCGTCTATGACTTACGGTTCAAGAATTAGCCTCAGAAACAGTGGTTCTGAACATGCTGCCAATAGCTCGCCTGGGAAACATCCAGAGAAGTTCAAGATAGTGTTTTTTAGACAGGCTGCCACGAGCTGAAACGAATGCAGCCAAGAGCGAGCGTCTGTGACTTACGGTTCAAGAGTTATTCACAGAAACATGGTTCTGAACTTTGCTGCCAGCCGCGAAAGCGAAAATAACCAAGATCGAGCGTCTAGGATTTGCTTGTTAATAGCTCGCCTGGGAAACATCCAGAAAAGTCAAAGACAGTGCTTCTATACTAATTGCCAGGCGCTGAGACGAATGCCGCCACGATCTAGCGTCTATGACTTACGGTTCAAGAATTAGCCTCAGAAACAGTGGGAAACAGTGCTTCTATACTAATTGCCAGGCGCTGAGACGAATGCCGCCAAGATCGAGCGTCTATGACTTACGGTTCAAGAATTAGCCTCTGAACATGCTGCCAATAGCTCGACTGGGAAACATCCAGAGAGGTCCAAGATTGTGTTTTTTAGACTGGCTGCCACGAGCTGAAACGAATGCAGCCAAGAGCGAGCGTCTGTGACTTACGGTTCAAGAGTTATTCACAGAAACATGGTTCTGAACTTTGCTGCCAGCCGCGAAAGCGAAAATAACCAAGATCGAGCGTCTAGGATTTACTTGTCAATAGCTCGCCTGGGAAACATCCAGAGAAGTCAAAGACAGTGCTTCTATACTAATTGCCAGGCGCTGAGACGAATGCCGCCAAGATCTAGCGTCTATGACTTACGGTTCAAGAATTAGCCTCAGAAACAGTGGGAAACAGTGCTTCTATACTAATTGCCAGGCGCTGAGACGAATGCCGCCAAGATCGAGCGTCTATGACTTACGATTCAAGAATTAGCCTCAGAAACAGTGTTCTGAACATGCTGCCAATAGCTCGCCTGGGAAACATCCAGAGAAGTCCAAGATAGTGTATTTTAGACTGGCTGCCACGAGCTGAAACGAATGCAGCCAAGAGCGAGCGTCTGTGACTTACGGTTCAAGAGTTATTCACAGAAACATGGTTCTGAACTTTGCTGCCAGCCGCGAAAGCGAAAATAACCAAGATCGAGCGTCTAGGATTTACTAGTCAATAGCTCGCCTGGGAAACATCCAGAGAAGTCAAAGACAGTGCTTCCATACTAATTGCCAGGCGTTGAGACGAATGCCGCCAAGATCTAGCGTCTATGACTTACGGTTCAAGAATTAGCCTCAGAAACAGTGGGAAACAGTGCTTCTATACTAATTGCCAGGCGCTGAGACGAATGCCGCCAAGATCTAGCGACTATGACTTACGGTTCAATAATTAGCCTCAGAAACAGTGGGAAACAGTTCTTCTATACTTTTTTGCCAGGCGCTGAGACGAATGCCGCCAAGATCGAGCGTCTATGACTTACGGTTCAAGAATTAGCCTCAGAAACAGTGGTTCTGAACATGCTGCCAATAGCTCGCCTGGGAAACATCCAGACAAGTCCAAGATAGTGTTTTTTAGACGGGCTGCCACGAGCTGAAACGAATGCAGCCAAGAGCGAGCGTCTGTGACTTACGGTTCAAGAGTTATTCACAGAAACATGGTTCTGAACTTTGCTGCCAGCCGCGAAAGCGAAAATAACCAAGATCGAGCGTCTAGGATTTACTTGTCAATAGCTCGCCTGGGAAACATCCAGAGAAGTCAAAGACAGTGCTTCTATACTAATTGCCAGACGCTGAGACGAATGCCGCCAAGATCTAGCGTCTATGACTTACGGTTCAAGAATTAGCCTCAGAAACAGTGGGAAACAGTGCTTCTATACTAATTGCCAGGCGCTGAGACGAATGGCGCCAAGATCGAGCGTCTAAGACTTACGGTTCAAGAATTAGCCTCAGAAACAGTGGTTCTGAACATGCTGCCAATAGCTCGCCTGGGAAACATCCAGAGAAGTCCAAGATAGTGTTTTTTAGACGGGCTGCCACGAGCTGAAACGAATGCAGCCAAGAGCGAGCGTCTGTGACTTACGGTTCAAGAGTTATTCACAGAAACATGGTTCTGAACTTTGCTGCCAGCCGCGAAAGCGAAAATAACCAAGATCGAGCGTCTAGGATTTACTTGTCAATAGCTCGCCTGGGAAACATCCAGAGAAGTCAAAGACAGTGCTTCTATACTAATTGCCAGGCGCTGAGACGAATGCCGCCAAGATCGAGCGTCTATGACTTACGGTTCAAGAATTAGCCTCAGAAACAGTGGTTCTGAACATGCTGCCAATAGCTCGCCTGGGAAACATCCAGACAAGTCCAAGATAGTGTTTTTTAGACGGGCTGCCACGAGCTGAAACGAATGCAGCCAAGAGCGAGCGTCTGTGACTTACGGTTCAAGAGTTATTCACAGAAACATGGTTCTGAACTTTGCTGCCAGCCGCGAAAGCGAAAATAACCAAGATCGAGCGTCTAGGATTTACTTGTCAATAGCTCGCCTGGGAAACATCCAGAGAAGTCAAAGACAGTGCTTCTATACTAATGCCAGGCGCTGAGATGAATGCCGCCAAGATCTAGCGTCTATGACTTACGGTTCAAGAATTAGCCTCAGAAACAGTGGGAAACAGTGCTTCTATACTAATTGCCAGGCGCTGAGACGAATGCCGCCAAGATCTAGCGTCTATGACTTACGGTTCAAGAATTAGCCTCAGAAACAGTGGGAAACAGTGCTTCTATACTAATTGCCAGGCGCTGAGACGAATGGCGCCAAGATCGAGCGTCTAAGACTTACGGTTCAAGAATTAGCCTCAGAAACAGTGGTTCTGAACATGCTGCCAATAGCTCGCCTGGGAAAGATCCAGAGAAGTCCAAGATAGTATTTTTTAGACGGGCTGCCACGAGCTGAAACGAATGCAGCCAAGAGCGAGCGTCTGTGACTTACGGTTCAAGAGTTATTCACAGAAACATGGTTCTGAACTTTGCTGCCAGCCGCGAAAGCGAAAATAACCAAGATCGAGCGTCTAGGATTTACTTGTCAATAGCTCGCCTGGGAAACATCCAGAGAAGTCAAAGACAGTGCTTCCATACTAATTGCCAGGCGCTGAGACGAATGCCGCGAAGATCTAGCGTCTATGACTTACGGTTCAAGAATTAGCCTCAGAAACAGTGGGAAACAGTGCTTCTATACTAATTGCCAGGCGCTGAGACGAATGCCGCCAAGATCGAGCGTCTATGACTTACGGTTCAAGAATTAGCCTCAGAAACAGTGGTTCTGAACATGCTGCCAATTGCTCGCCTGGGAAACATCCAGAGAAGGCCAAGATAGTGTTTTTTAGACGGGCTGCCACGAGCTGAAACGAATGCAGCCAAGAGCGAGCGTCTGTGACTTACGGTTCAAGAGTTATTCACAGAAACATGGTTCTGAACTTTGCTGCCAGCCGCGAAAGCGAAAATAACCAAGATCGAGCGTCTAGGATTTACTTGTCAATAGCTCGCCTGGGAAACATCCAGAGAAGTCAAAGACAGTGCTTCTATACTAATTGCCAGGCGCTGAGACGAATGCCGCCAAGATCGAGCGTCTATGACTTACGGTTCAAGAATTAGCCTCAGAAACAGTGGTTCTGAACATGCTGCCAATAGCTCGCCTGGGAAACATCCAGACAAGTCCAAGATAGTGTTTTTTAGACGGGCTGCCACGAGCTGAAACGAATGCAGCCAAGAGCGAGCGTCTGTGACTTACGGTTCAAGAGTTATTCACAGAAACATGGTTCTGAACTTTGCTGCCAGCCGCGAAAGCGAAAATAACCAAGATCGAGCGTCTAGGATTTACTTGTCAATAGCTCGCCTGGGAAACATCCAGAGAAGTCAAAGACAGTGCTTCTATACTAATTGCCAGACGCTGAGACGAATGCCGCCAAGATCTAGCGTCTATGACTTACGGTTCAAGAATTAGCCTCAGAAACAGTGGGAAACAGTGCTTCTATACTAATTGCCAGGCGCTGAGACGAATGGCGCCAAGATCGAGCGTCTAAGACTTACGGTTCAAGAATTAGCCTCAGAAACAGTGGTTCTGAACATGCTGCCAATAGCTCGCCTGGGAAACATCCAGAGAAGTCCAAGATAGTGTTTTTTAGACGGGCTGCCACGAGCTGAAACGAATGCAGCCAAGAGCGAGCGTCTGTGACTTACGGTTCAAGAGTTATTCACAGAAACATGGTTCTGAACTTTGCTGCCAGCCGCGAAAGCGAAAATAACCAAGATCGAGCGTCTAGGATTTACTTGTCAATAGCTCGCCTGGGAAACATCCAGAGAAGTCAAAGACAGTGCTTCTATACTAATTGCCAGGCGCTGAGACGAATGCCGCCAAGATCGAGCGTCTATGACTTACGGTTTCAAGAATTAGCCTCAGAAACAGTGGTTCTGAACATGCTGCCAATAGCTCGCCTGGGAAACATCCAGAGAAGTCCAAGATAGTGTTTTTTAGACGGGCTGCCACGAGCTGAAACGAATGCAGCCAAGAGCGAGCGTCTGTGACTTACGGTTCAAAAGTTATTCACAGAAACATGGTTCTGAACTTTGCTGCCAGCCGCGAAAGTGAAAATAACCAAGAATCGAGCGTCTAGGATTTACTTGTCAATAGCTCGCCTGGGAAACATCCAGAGAAGTCAAAGACAGTGCTTCTATACTAATTGCCAGGCGCTGAGACGAATGCCGCCAAGATCTAGCGTCTATGACTTACGGTTCAAGAATTAGCCTCAGAAACAGTGGGAAACAGTGCTTCTATACTAATTGCCAGGCGCTGAGACGAATGCCGCCAAGATCGAGCGTCTATGACTTACGATTCAAGAATTAGCCTCAGAAACAGTGGTTCTGAACATGCTGCCAATAGCTCGCCTGGGAAACATCCAGAGAAGTCCAAGATAGTGTATTTTAGACTGGCTGCCACGAGCTGAAACGAATGCAGCCAAGAGCGAGCGTCTGTGACTTACGGTTCAAGAGTTATTCACAGAAACATGGTTCTGAACTTTGCTGCCAGCCGCGAAAGCGAAAATAACCAAGATCGAGCGTCTAGGATTTACTAGTCAATAGCTCGCCTGGGAAACATCCAGAGAAGTCAAAGACAGTGCTTCCATACTAATTGCCAGGCGTTGAGACGAATGCCGCCAAGATCTAGCGTCTATGACTTACGGTTCAAGAATTAGCCTCAGAAACAGTGGGAAACAGTGCTTATATACTAATTGCCAGGCGCTGAGACGAATGCCGCCAAGATCTAGCGACTATGACTTACGGTTCAATAATTAGCCTCAGAAACAGTGGGAAACAGTTCTTCTATACTTTTTGCCAGGCGCTGAGACGAATGCCGCCAAGATCGAGCGTCTATGACTTACGGTTCAAGAATTAGCCTCAGAAACAGTGGTTCTGAACATGCTGCCAATAGCTCGCCTGGGAAACATCCAGAGAAGTTCAAGATAGTGTTTTTTAGACAGGCTGCCACGAGCTGAAACGAATGCAGCCAAGAGCGAGCGTCTGTGACTTACGGTTCAAGAGTTATTCACAGAAACATGGTTCTGAACTTTGCTGCCAGCCGCGAAAGCGAAAATAACCAAGATCGAGCGTCTAGGATTTGCTTGTTAATAGCTCGCCTGGGAAACATCCAGAAAAGTCAAAGACAGTGCTTCTATACTAATTGCCAGGCGCTGAGACGAATGCCGCCACGATCTAGCGTCTATGACTTACGGTTCAAGAATTAGCCTCAGAAACAGTGGGAAACAGTGCTTCTATACTAATTGCCAGGCGCTGAGACGAATGCCGCCAAGATCGAGCGTCTATGACTTACGGTTCAAGAATTAGCCTCTGAACATGCTGCCAATAGCTCGACTGGGAAACATCCAGAGAGGTCCAAGATTGTGTTTTTTAGACTGGCTGCCACGAGCTGAAACGAATGCAGCCAAGAGCGAGCGTCTGTGACTTACGGTTCAAGAGTTATTCACAGAAACATGGTTCTGAACTTTGCTGCCAGCCGCGAAAGCGAAAATAACCAAGATCGAGCGTCTAGGATTTACTTGTCAATAGCTCGCCTGGGAAACATCCAGAGAAGTCAAAGACAGTGCTTCTATACTAATTGCCAGGCGCTGAGACGAATGCCGCCAAGATCGAGCGTCTATGACTTACGGTTCAAGAATTAGCCTCAGAAACAGTGGTTCTGAACATGCTGCCAATAGCTCGCCTGGGAAACATCCAGAGAAGTCCAAGATAGTGTTTTTTAGACGGGCTGCCACGAGCTGAAACGAATGCAGCCAAGAGCGAGCGTCTGTGACTTACGGTTCAAAAGTTATTCACAGAAACATGGTTCTGAACTTTGCTGCCAGCCGCGAAAGTGAAAATAACCAAGATCGAGCGTCTAGGATTTACTTGTCAATAGCTCGCCTGGGAAACATCCAGAGAAGTCAAAGACAGTGCTTCTATACTAATTGCCAGGCGCTGAGACGAATGCCGCCAAGATCTAGCGTCTATGACTTACGGTTCAAGAATTAGCCTCAGAAACAGTGGGAAACAGTGCTTCTATACTAATTGCCAGGCGCTGAGACGAATGCCGCCAAGATCGAGCGTCTATGACTTACGATTCAAGAATTAGCCTCAGAAACAGTGGTTCTGAACATGCTGCCAATAGCTCGCCTGGGAAACATCCAGAGAAGTCCAAGATAGTGTATTTTAGACTGGCTGCCACGAGCTGAAACGAATGCAGCCAAGAGCGAGCGTCTGTGACTTACGGTTCAAGAGTTATTCACAGAAACATGGTTCTGAACTTTGCTGCCAGCCGCGAAAGCGAAAATAACCAAGATCGAGCGTCTAGGATTTACTAGTCAATAGCTCGCCTGGGAAACATCCAGAGAAGTCAAAGACAGTGCTTCCATACTAATTGCCAGGCGTTGAGACGAATGCCGCCAAGATCTAGCGTCTATGACTTACGGTTCAAGAATTAGCCTCAGAAACAGTGGGAAACAGTGCTTATATACTAATTGCCAGGCGCTGAGACGAATGCCGCCAAGATCTAGCGACTATGACTTACGGTTCAATAATTAGCCTCAGAAACAGTGGGAAACAGTTCTTCTATACTTTTTGCCAGGCGCTGAGACGAATGCCGCCAAGATCGAGCGTCTATGACTTACGGTTCAAGAATTAGCCTCAGAAACAGTGGTTCTGAACATGCTGCCAATAGCTCGCCTGGGAAACATCCAGAGAAGTTCAAGATAGTGTTTTTTAGACAGGCTGCCACGAGCTGAAACGAATGCAGCCAAGAGCGAGCGTCTGTGACTTACGGTTCAAGAGTTATTCACAGAAACATGGTTCTGAACTTTGCTGCCAGCCGCGAAAGCGAAAATAACCAAGATCGAGCGTCTAGGATTTGCTTGTTAATAGCTCGCCTGGGAAACATCCAGAAAAGTCAAAGACAGTGCTTCTATACTAATTGCCAGGCGCTGAGACGAATGCCGCCACGATCTAGCGTCTATGACTTACGGTTCAAGAATTAGCCTCAGAAACAGTGGGAAACAGTGCTTCTATACTAATTGCCAGGCGCTGAGACGAATGCCGCCAAGATCGAGCGTCTATGACTTACGGTTCAAGAATTAGCCTCTGAACATGCTGCCAATAGCTCGACTGGGAAACATCCAGAGAGGTCCAAGATTGTGTTTTTTAGACTGGCTGCCACGAGCTGAAACGAATGCAGCCAAGAGCGAGCGTCTGTGACTTACGGTTCAAGAGTTATTCACAGAAACATGGTTCTGAACTTTGCTGCCAGCCGCGAAAGCGAAAATAACCAAGATCGAGCGTCTAGGATTTACTTGTCAATAGCTCGCCTGGGAAACATCCAGAGAAGTCAAAGACAGTGCTTCTATACTAATTGCCAGGCGCTGAGACGAATGCCGCCAAGATCTAGCGTCTATGACTTACGGTTCAAGAATTAGCCTCAGAAACAGTGGGAAACAGTGCTTCTATACTAATTGCCAGGCGCTGAGACGAATGCCGCCAAGATCGAGCGTCTATGACTTACGATTCAAGAATTAGCCTCAGAAACAGTGGTTCTGAACATGCTGCCAATAGCTCGCCTGGGAAACATCCAGAGAAGTCCAAGATAGTGTATTTTAGACTGGCTGCCACGAGCTGAAACGAATGCAGCCAAGAGCGAGCGTCTGTGACTTACGGTTCAAGAGTTATTCACAGAAACATGGTTCTGAACTTTGCTGCCAGCCGCGAAAGCGAAAATAACCAAGATCGAGCGTCTAGGATTTACTAGTCAATAGCTCGCCTGGGAAACATCCAGAGAAGTCAAAGACAGTGCTTCCATACTAATTGCCAGGCGTTGAGACGAATGCCGCCAAGATCTAGCGTCTATGACTTACGGTTCAAGAATTAGCCTCAGAAACAGTGGGAAACAGTGCTTCTATACTAATTGCCAGGCGCTGAGACGAATGCCGCCAAGATCTAGCGACTATGACTTACGGTTCAATAATTAGCCTCAGAAACAGTGGGAAACAGTTCTTCTATACTTTTTGCCAGGCGCTGAGACGAATGCCGCCAAGATCGAGCGTCTATGACTTACGGTTCAAGAATTAGCCTCAGAAACAGTGGTTCTGAACATGCTGCCAATAGCTCGCCTGGGAAACATCCAGACAAGTCCAAGATAGTGTTTTTTAGACGGGCTGCCACGAGCTGAAACGAATGCAGCCAAGAGCGAGCGTCTGTGACTTACGGTTCAAGAGTTATTCACAGAAACATGGTTCTGAACTTTGCTGCCAGCCGCGAAAGCGAAAATAACCAAGATCGAGCGTCTAGGATTTACTTGTCAATAGCTCGCCTGGGAAACATCCAGAGAAGTCAAAGACAGTGCTTCTATACTAATTGCCAGACGCTGAGACGAATGCCGCCAAGATCTAGCGTCTATGACTTACGGTTCAAGAATTAGCCTCAGAAACAGTGGGAAACAGTGCTTCTATACTAATTGCCAGGCGCTGAGACGAATGGCGCCAAGATCGAGCGTCTAAGACTTACGGTTCAAGAATTAGCCTCAGAAACAGTGGTTCTGAACATGCTGCCAATAGCTCGCCTGGGAAACATCCAGAGAAGTCCAAGATAGTGTTTTTTAGACGGGCTGCCACGAGCTGAAACGAATGCAGCCAAGAGCGAGCGTCTGTGACTTACGGTTCAAGAGTTATTCACAGAAACATGGTTCTGAACTTTGCTGCCAGCCGCGAAAGCGAAAATAACCAAGATCGAGCATCTAGGATTTACTTGTCAATAGCTCGCCTGGGAAACATCCAGAGAAGTCAAAGACAGTGCTTCTATACTAATTGCCAGGCGCTGAGACGAATGCCGCCAAGATCGAGCGTCTATGACTTACGGTTCAAGAATTAGCCTCAGAAACAGTGGTTCTGAACATGCTGCCAATAGCTCGAATGGGAAACATCCAGACAAGTCCAAGATAGTGTTTTTTAGACGGGCTGCCACGAGCTGAAACGAATGCAGCCAAGAGCGAGCGTCTGTGACTTACGGTTCAAGAGTTATTCACAGAAACATGGTTCTGAACTTTGCTGCCAGCCGCGAAAGCGAAAATAACCAAGATCGAGCGTCTAGGATTTACTTGTCAATAGCTCGCCTGGGAAACATCCAGAGAAGTCAAAGACAGTGCTTCTATACTAATTGCCAGGCGCTGAGATGAATGCCGCCAAGATCTAGCGTCTATGACTTACGGTTCAAGAATTAGCCTCAGAAACAGTGGGAAACAGTGCTTCTATACTAATTGCCAGGCGCTGAGACGAATGCCGCCAAGATCTAGCGTCTATGACTTACGGTTCAAGAATTAGCCTCAGAAACAGTGGGAAACAGTGCTTCTATACTAATTGCCAGGCGCTGAGACGAATGGCGCCAAGATCGAGCGTCTAAGACTTACGGTTCAAGAATTAGCCTCAGAAACAGTGGTTCTGAACATGCTGCCAATAGCTCGCCTGGGAAAGATCCAGAGAAGTCCAAGATAGTATTTTTTAGACGGGCTGCCACGAGCTGAAACGAATGCAGCCAAGAGCGAGCGTCTGTGACTTACGGTTCAAGAGTTATTCACAGAAACATGGTTCTGAACTTTGCTGCCAGCCGCGAAAGCGAAAATAACCAAGATCGAGCGTCTAGGATTTACTTGTCAATAGCTCGCCTGGGAAACATCCAGAGAAGTCAAAGACAGTGCTTCCATACTAATTGCCAGGCGCTGAGACGAATGCCGCGAAGATCTAGCGTCTATGACTTACGGTTCAAGAATTAGCCTCAGAAACAGTGGGAAACAGTGCTTCTATACTAATTGCCAGGCGCTGAGACGAATGCCGCCAAGATCGAGCGTCTATGACTTACGGTTCAAGAATTAGCCTCAGAAACAGTGGTTCTGAACATGCTGCCAATTGCTCGCCTGGGAAACATCCAGAGAAGGCCAAGATAGTGTTTTTTAGACGGGCTGCCACGAGCTGAAACGAATGCAGCCAAGAGCGAGCGTCTGTGACTTACGGTTCAAGAGTTATTCACAGAAACATGGTTCTGAACTTTGCTGCCAGCCGCGAAAGCGAAAATAACCAAGATCGAGCGTCTAGGATTTACTTGTCAATAGCTCGCCTGGGAAACATCCAGAGAAGTCAAAGACAGTGCTTCTATACTAATTGCCAGGCGCTGAGACGAATGCCGCCAAGATCGAGCGTCTATGACTTACGGTTCAAGAATTAGCCTCAGAAACAGTGGTTCTGAACATGCTGCCAATAGCTCGCCTGGGAAACATCCAGACAAGTCCAAGATAGTGTTTTTTAGACGGGCTGCCACGAGCTGAAACGAATGCAGCCAAGAGCGAGCGTCTGTGACTTACGGTTCAAGAGTTATTCACAGAAACATGGTTCTGAACTTTGCTGCCAGCCGCGAAAGCGAAAATAACCAAGATCGAGCGTCTAGGATTTACTTGTCAATAGCTCGCCTGGGAAACATCCAGAGAAGTCAAAGACAGTGCTTCTATACTAATTGCCAGACGCTGAGACGAATGCCGCCAAGATCTAGCGTCTATGACTTACGGTTCAAGAATTAGCCTCAGAAACAGTGGGAAACAGTGCTTCTATACTAATTGCCAGGCGCTGAGACGAATGGCGCCAAGATCGAGCGTCTAAGACTTACGGTTCAAGAATTAGCCTCAGAAACAGTGGTTCTGAACATGCTGCCAATAGCTCGCCTGGGAAACATCCAGAGAAGTCCAAGATAGTGTTTTTTAGACGGGCTGCCACGAGCTGAAACGAATGCAGCCAAGAGCGAGCGTCTGTGACTTACGGTTCAAGAGTTATTCACAGAAACATGGTTCTGAACTTTGCTGCCAGCCGCGAAAGCGAAAATAACCAAGATCGAGCGTCTAGGATTTACTTGTCAATAGCTCGCCTGGGAAACATCCAGAGAAGTCAAAGACAGTGCTTCTATACTAATTGCCAGGCGCTGAGACGAATGCCGCCAAGATCGAGCGTCTATGACTTACGGTTCAAGAATTAGCCTCAGAAACAGTGGTTCTGAACATGCTGCCAATAGCTCGCCTGGGAAACATCCAGAGAAGTCCAAGATAGTGTTTTTTAGACGGGCTGCCACGAGCTGAAACGAATGCAGCCAAGAGCGAGCGTCTGTGACTTACGGTTCAAGAGTTATTCACAGAAACATGGTTCTGAACTTTGCTGCCAGCCGCGAAAGCGAAAATAACCAAGATCGAGCGTCTAGGATTTACTTGTCAATAGCTCGCCTGGGAAACATCCAGAGAAGTCAAAGACAGTGCTTCTATACTAATTGCCAGGCGCTGAGATGAATGCCGCCAAGATCTAGCGTCTATGACTTACGGTTCAAGAATTAGCCTCAGAAACAGTGGGAAACAGTGCTTCTATACTAATTGCCAGGCGCTGAGACGAATGGCGCCAAGATCGAGCGTCTAAGACTTACGGTTCAAGAATTAGCCTCAGAAACAGTGGTTCTGAACATGCTGCCAATAGCTCGCCTGGGAAACATCCAGACAAGTCCAAGATAGTGTTTTTTAGACGGGCTGCCACGAGCTGAAACGAATGCAGCCAAGAGCGAGCGTCTGTGACTTACGGTTCAAGAGTTATTCACAGAAACATGGTTCTGAACTTTGCTGCCAGCCGCGAAAGCGAAAATAACCAAGATCGAGCGTCTAGGATTTACTTGTCAATAGCTCGCCTGGGAAACATCCAGAGAAGTCAAAGACAGTGCTTCTATACTAATTGCCAGGCGCTGAGATGAATGCCGCCAAGATCTAGCGTCTATGACTTACGGTTCAAGAATTAGCCTCAGAAACAGTGGGAAACAGTGCTTCTATACTAATTGCCAGGCGCTGAGACGAATGCCGCCAAGATCTAGCGTCTATGACTTACGGTTCAAGAATTAGCCTCAGAAACAGTGGGAAACAGTGCTTCTATACTAATTGCCAGGCGCTGAGACGAATGGCGCCAAGATCGAGCGTCTAAGACTTACGGTTCAAGAATTAGCCTCAGAAACAGTGGTTCTGAACATGCTGCCAATAGCTCGCCTGGGAAACATCCAGAGAAGTCCAAGATAGTGTTTTTTAGACGGGCTGCCACGAGCTGAAACGAATGCAGCCAAGAGCGAGCGTCTGTGACTTACGGTTCAAGAGTTATTCACAGAAACATGGTTCTGAACTTTGCTGCCAGCCGCGAAAGCGAAAATAACCAAGATCGAGCGTCTAGGATTTACTTGTCAATAGCTCGCCTGGGAAACATCCAGAGAAGTCAAAGACAGTGCTTCTATACTAATTGCCAGGCGCTGAGACGAATGCCGCCAAGATCTAGCGTCTATGACTTACGGTTCAAGAATTAGCCTCAGAAACAGTGGGAAACAGTGCTTCTATACTAATTGCCAGGCGCTGAGACGAATGGCGCCAAGATCGAGCGTCTAAGACTTACGGTTCAAGAATTAGCCTCAGAAACAGTGGTTCTGAACATGCTGCCAATAGCTCGCCTGGGAAAGATCCAGAGAAGTCCAAGATAGTATTTTTTAGACGGGCTGCCACGAGCTGAAACGAATGCAGCCAAGAGCGAGCGTCTGTGACTTACGGTTCAAGAGTTATTCACAGAAACATGGTTCTGAACTTTGCTGCCAGCCGCGAAAGCGAAAATAACCAAGATCGAGCGTCTAGGATTTACTTGTCAATAGCTCGCCTGGGAAACATCCAGAGAAGTCAAAGACAGTGCTTCCATACTAATTGCCAGGCGCTGAGACGAATGCCGCGAAGATCTAGCATCTATGACTTACGGTTCAAGAATTAGCCTCAGAAACAGTGGGAAACAGTGCTTCTATACTAATTGCCAGGCGCTGAGACGAATGCCGCCAAGATCGAGCGTCTATGACTTACGGTTCAAGAATTAGCCTCAGAAACAGTGGTTCTGAACATGCTGCCAATTGCTCGCCTGGGAAACATCCAGAGAAGGCCAAGATAGTGTTTTTTAGACGGGCTGCCACGAGCTGAAACGAATGCAGCCAAGAGCGAGCGTCTGTGACTTACGGTTCAAGAGTTATTCACAGAAACATGGTTCTGAACTTTGCTGCCAGCCGCGAAAGCGAAAATAACCAAGATCGAGCGTCTAGGATTTACTTGTCAATAGCTCGCCTGGGAAACATCCAGAGAAGTCAAAGACAGTGCTTCTATACTAATTGCCAGGCGCTGAGATGAATGCCGCCAAGATCTAGCGTCTATGACTTACGGTTCAAGAATTAGCCTCAGAAACAGTGGGAAACAGTGCTTCTATACTAATTGCCAGGCGCTGAGACGAATGCCGCCAAGATCGAGCGTCTATGACTTACGGTTCAAGAATTAGCCTCAGAAACAGTGGTTCTGAACATGCTGCCAATTGCTCGCCTGGGAAACATCCAGAGAAGTCCAAGATAGTGTTTTTTAGACGGGCTGCCACGAGCTGAAACGAATGCAGCCAAGAGCGAGCGTCTGTGACTTACGGTTCAAGAGTTATTCACAGAAACATGGTTCTGAACTTTGCTGCCAGCCGCGAAAGCGAAAATAACCAAGATCGAGCGTCTAGGATTTACTTGTCAATAGCTCGCCTGGGAAACATCCAGAGAAGTCAAAGACAGTGCTTCTATACTAATTGCCAGGCGCTGAGACGAATGCCGCCAAGATCGAGCGTCTATGACTTACGGTTCAAGAATTAGCCTCAGAAACAGTGGTTCTGAACATGCTGCCAATAGCTCGCCTGGGAAACATCCAGACAAGTCCAAGATAGTGTTTTTTAGACGGGCTGCCACGAGCTGAAACGAATGCAGCCAAGAGCGAGCGTCTGTGACTTACGGTTCAAGAGTTATTCACAGAAACATGGTTCTGAACTTTGCTGCCAGCCGCGAAAGCGAAAATAACCAAGATCGAGCGTCTAGGATTTACTTGTCAATAGCTCGCCTGGGAAACATCCAGAGAAGTCAAAGACAGTGCTTCTATACTAATTGCCAGGCGCTGAGATGAATGCCGCCAAGATCTAGCGTCTATGACTTACGGTTCAAGAATTAGCCTCAGAAACAGTGGGAAACAGTGCTTCTATACTAATTGCCAGGCGCTGAGACGAATGCCGCCAAGATCTAGCGTCTATGACTTACGGTTCAAGAATTAGCCTCAGAAACAGTGGGAAACAGTGCTTCTATACTAATTGCCAGGCGCTGAGACGAATGGCGCCAAGATCGAGCGTCTAAGACTTACGGTTCAAGAATTAGCCTCAGAAACAGTGGTTCTGAACATGCTGCCAATAGCTCGCCTGGGAAAGATCCAGAGAAGTCCAAGATAGTATTTTTTAGACGGGCTGCCACGAGCTGAAACGAATGCAGCCAAGAGCGAGCGTCTGTGACTTACGGTTCAAGAGTTATTCACAGAAACATGGTTCTGAACTTTGCTGCCAGCCGCGAAAGCGAAAATAACCAAGATCGAGCGTCTAGGATTTACTTGTCAATAGCTCGCCTGGGAAACATCCAGAGAAGTCAAAGACAGTGCTTCTATACTAATTGCCAGGCGCTGAGACGAATGCCGCCAAGATCTAGCGTCTATGACTTACGGTTCAAGAATTAGCCTCAGAAACAGTGGGAAACAGTGCTTCTATACTAATTGCCAGGCGCTGAGACGAATGCCGCCAAGATCGAGCGTCTATGACTTACGGTTCAAGAATTAGCCTCGGAAACAGTGGTTCTGAACATGCTGCCAATAGCTCGCCTGGGAAACATCCAGACAAGTCCAAGATAGTGTTTTTTAGACGGGCTGCCACGAGCTGAAACGAATGCAGCCAAGAGCGAGCGTCTGTGACTTACGGTTCAAGAGTTATTCACAGAAACATGGTTCTGAACTTTGCTGCCAGCCGCGAAAGCGAAAATAACCAAGATCGAGCGTCTAGGATTTACTTGTCAATAGCTCGCCTGGGAAACATCCAGAGAAGTCAAAGACAGTGCTTCTATACTAATTGCCAGGCGCTGAGATGAATGCCGCCAAGATCTAGCGTCTATGACTTACGGTTCAAGAATTAGCCTCAGAAACAGTGGGAAACAGTGCTTCTATACTAATTGCCAGGCGCTGAGACGAATGCCGCCAAAATCTAGCGTCTATGACTTACGGTTCAAGAATTAGCCTCAGAAACAGTGGTTCTGAACATGCTGCCAATAGCTCGCCTGGGAAAGATCCAGAGAAGTCCAAGATAGTATTTTTTAGACGGGCTGCCACGAGCTGAAACGAATGCAGCCAAGAGCGAGCGTCTGTGACTTACGGTTCAAGAGTTATTCACAGAAACATGGTTCTGAACTTTGCTGCCAGCCGCGAAAGCGAAAATAACCAAGATCGAGCGTCTAGGATTTACTTGTCAATAGCTCGCCTGGGAAACATCCAGAGAAGTCAAAGACAGTGCTTCTATACTAATTGCCAGGCGCTGAGACGAATGCCGCCAAGATCTAGCGTCTATGACTTACGGTTCAAGAATTAGCCTCAGAAACAGTGGGAAACAGTGCTTCTATACTAATTGCCAGGCGCTGAGACGAATGCCGCCAAGATCGAGCGTCTATGACTTACGGTTCAAGAATTAGCCTCAGAAACAGTGGTTCTGAACATGCTGCCAATTGCTCGCCTGGGAAACATCCAGAGAAGTCCAAGATAGTGTTTTTTAGACGGGCTGCCACGAGCTGAAACGAATGCAGCCAAGAGCGAGCGTCTGTGACTTACGGTTCAAGAGTTATTCACAGAAACATGGTTCTGAACTTTGCTGCCAGCCGCGAAAGCGAAAATAACCAAGATCGAGCGTCTAGGATTTACTTGTCAATAGCTCGCCTGGGAAACATCCAGAGAAGTCAAAGACAGTGCTTCTATACTAATTGCCAGGCGCTGAGACGAATGCCGCCAAGATCGAGCGTCTATGACTTACGGTTCAAGAATTAGCCTCAGAAACAGTGGTTCTGAACATGCTGCCAATAGCTCGCCTGGGAAACATCCAGACAAGTCCAAGATAGTGTTTTTTAGACGGGCTGCCACGAGCTGAAACGAATGCAGCCAAGAGCGAGCGTCTGTGACTTACGGTTCAAGAGTTATTCACAGAAACATGGTTCTGAACTTTGCTGCCAGCCGCGAAAGCGAAAATAACCAAGATCGAGCGTCTAGGATTTACTTGTCAATAGCTCGCCTGGGAAACATCCAGAGAAGTCAAAGACAGTGCTTCTATACTAATTGCCAGGCGCTGAGACGAATGCCGCCAAGATCTAGCGTCTATGACTTACGGTTCAAGAATTAGCCTCAGAAACAGTGGGAAACAGTGCTTCTATACTAATTGCCAGGCGCTGAGACGAATGCCGCCAAGATCGAGCGTCTATGACTTACGGTTCAAGAATTAGCCTCAGAAACAGTGGTTCTGAACATGCTGCCAATAGCTCGCCTGGGAAACATCCAGAGAAGTCCAAGATAGTGTTTTTTAGACGGGCTGCCACGAGCTGAAACGAATGCAGCCAAGAGCGAGCGTCTGTGACTTACGGTTCAAGAGTTATTCACAGAAACATGGTTCTGAACTTTGCTGCCAGCCGCGAAAGCGAAAATAACCAAGATCGAGCGTCTAGGATTTACTTGTCAATAGCTCGCCTGGGAAACATCCAGAGAAGTCAAAGACAGTGCTTCTATACTAATTGCCAGGCGCTGAGACGAATGCCGCCAAGATCTAGCGTCTATGACTTACGGTTCAAGAATTAGCCTCAGAAACAGTGGGAAACAGTGCTTCTATACTAATTGCCAGGCGCTGAGACGAATGGCGCCAAGATCGAGCGTCTAAGACTTACGGTTCAAGAATTAGCCTCAGAAACAGTGGTTCTGAACATGCTGCCAATAGCTCGCCTGGGAAAGATCCAGAGAAGTCCAAGATAGTATTTTTTAGACGGGCTGCCACGAGCTGAAACGAATGCAGCCAAGAGCGAGCGTCTGTGACTTACGGTTCAAGAGTTATTCACAGAAACATGGTTCTGAACTTTGCTGCCAGCCGCGAAAGCGAAAATAACCAAGATCGAGCGTCTAGGATTTACTTGTCAATAGCTCGCCTGGGAAACATCCAGAGAAGTCAAAGACAGTGCTTCCATACTAATTGCCAGGCGCTGAGACGAATGCCGCGAAGATCTAGCGTCTATGACTTACGGTTCAAGAATTAGCCTCAGAACAGTGGGAAACAGTGCTTCTATACTAATTGCCAGGCGCTGAGACGAATGCCGCCAAGATCGAGCGTCTATGACTTACGGTTCAAGAATTAGCCTCAGAAACAGTGGTTCTGAACATGCTGCCAATTGCTCGCCTGGGAAACATCCAGAGAAGGCCAAGATAGTGTTTTTTAGACGGGCTGCCACGAGCTGAAACGAATGCAGCCAAGAGCGAGCGTCTGTGACTTACGGTTCAAGAGTTATTCACAGAAACATGGTTCTGAACTTTGCTGCCAGCCGCGAAAGCGAAAATAACCAAGATCGAGCGTCTAGGATTTACTTGTCAATAGCTCGCCTGGGAAACATCCAGAGAAGTCAAAGACAGTGCTTCTATACTAATTGCCAGGCGCTGAGATGAATGCCGCCAAGATCTAGCGTCTATGACTTACGGTTCAAGAATTAGCCTCAGAAACAGTGGGAAACAGTGCTTCTATACTAATTGCCAGGCGCTGAGACGAATGCCGCCAAGATCGAGCGTCTATGACTTACGGTTCAAGAATTAGCCTCAGAAACAGTGGTTCTGAACATGCTGCCAATTGCTCGCCTGGGAACATCCAGAGAAGTCCAAGATAGTGTTTTTTAGACGGGCTGCCACGAGCTGAAACGAATGCAGCCAAGAGCGAGCGTCTGTGACTTACGGTTCAAGAGTTATTTACAGAAACATGGTTCTGAACTTTGCTGCCAGCCGCGAAAGCGAAAATAACCAAGATCGAGCGTCTAGGATTTACTTGTCAATAGCTCGCCTGGGAAACATCCAGAGAAGTCAAAGACAGTGCTTCTATACTAATTGCCAGGCGCTGAGACGAATGCCGCCAAGATCTAGCGTCTATGACTTACGGTTCAAGAATTAGCCTCAGAAACAGTGGGAACAGTGCTTCTATACTAATTGCCAGGCGCTGAGACGAATGCCGCCAAGATCTAGCGTCTATGACTTACGGTTCAAGAATTAGCCTCAGAAACAGTGGGAAACAGTGCTTCTATACTAATTGCCAGGCGCTGAGACGAATGCCGCCAAGATCGAGCGTCTATGACACGGTTCAAGAATTAGCCTCAGAAACAGTGGTTCTGAACATGCTGCCAATAGCTCGCCTGGGAAACATCCAGAGAAGTCCAAGATAGTGTTTTTTAGACTGGCTGCCACGAGCTGAAACGAATGCAGCCAAGAGCGAGCGTCTGTGACTTACGGTTCAAAAGTTATTCACAGAAACATGGTTCTGAACTTTGCTGCCAGCCGCGAAAGCGAAAATAACCAAGATCGAGCGTCTAGGATTTACTTGTCAATAGCTCGCCTGGGAAACATCCAGAGAAGTCAAAGACAGTGCTTCTATACTAATTGCCAGGCGCTGAGACGAATGCCGCCAAGATCTAGCGTCTATGACTTACGGTTCAAGAATTAGCCTCAGAAACAGTGGGAAACAGTGCTTCTATACTAATTGCCAGGCGCTGAGACGAATGCCGCCAAGATCGAGCGTCTATGACTTACGGTTCAAGAATTAGCCTCAGAAACAGTGGTTCTGAACATGCTGCCAATAGCTCGCCTGGGAAACATCCAGAGAAGTCCAAGATAGTGTTTTTTAGACTGTCTGCCACGAGCTGAAACGAATGCAGCCAAGAGCGAGCGTCTGTGACTTACGGTTCAAAAGTTATTCACAGAACATGGTTCTGAACTTTGCTGCCAGCCGCGAAAGCGAAAATAAACCAAGATCGAGCGTCTAGGATTTACTTGTCAAAAGCTCGCCTGGGAAACATCCAGAGAAGTCAAAGACAGTGCTTCTATACTAATTGCCAGGCGCTGAAACGAATGCCGCCAAGATCGAGCGTCTATGCTTACGGTTCAAGAATTAGCCTCAGAAACAGTGGGAAACAGTGCTTCTATACTAATTGCCAGGCGCTGAGACGAATGCCGCCAAGATCGAGCGTCTATGACTTACGGTTCAAGAATTAGCCTCAGAAACAGTGGTTCTGAACATGCTGCCAATAGCTCGCCTGGGAAACATCCAGAGAAGTCCAAGATAGTGTTTTTTAGACTGGCTGCCACGAGCTGAAACGAATGCAGCCAAGAGCGAGCGTCTGTGACTTACGGTTCAAAAGTTATTCACAGAAACATGGTTCTGAACTTTGCTGCCAGCCGCGAAAGCGAAAATAAGCAAGATCGAGCGTCTAGGATTTACTTGTCAATAGCTCGCCTGGGAAACATCCAGAGAAGTCAAACACAGTGCTTCTATACTAATTGCCAGGCGCTGAGACGAATGCCGCCAAGATCTAGCGTCTATGACTTACGGTTCAAGAATTAGCCTCAGAAACAGTGGGAAACAGTGCTTCTATACTAATTGCCAGGCGCTGAGACGAATGCCGCCAAGATCGAGCGTCTATGACTTACGGTTCAAGAATTAGCCTCAGAAACAGTGGTTCTGAACATGCTGCCAATAGCTCGCCTGGGAAACATCCAGAGAAGTCCAAGATAGTGTTTTTTAGACTGGCTGCCACGAGCTGAAACGAATGCAGCCAAGAGCGAGCGTCTGTGACTTACGGTTCAAAAGTTATTCGCAGAAACTGGTTCTGAACTTTGCTGCCAGCCGCGAAAGCGAAAATAACCAAGATCGAGCGTCTAGGATTTACTTGTCAATAGCTCGCCTGGGAAACATTCAGAGAAGTTCAAAGACAGTGCTTCTATACTAATTGCCAGGCGCTGAGACGAATGCCGCCAAGATCGAGCGTCTATGACTTACGGTTCAAGAATTAGCCTCAGAAACAGTGGTTCTGAACATGCTGCCAATAGCTCGCCTGGGAAACATCCAGAGAAGTCCAAGATAGTGTTTTTTAGACTGTCTGCCACGAGCTGAAACGAATGCAGCCAAGAGCGAGCGTCTGTGACTTACGGTTCAAAAGTTATTCACAGAAACATGGTTCTGAACTTTGCTGCCAGCCGCGAAAGCGAAAATAACCCAAGATCGAGCGTCTAGGATTTAATTGTCAAAAGCTCGCCTGGGAAACATCCAGAGAAGTCAAAGACAGTGCTTCTATACTAATTGCCAGGCGCTGAGACGAATGCCGCCAAGATCTAGCGTCTATGACTTACGGTTCAAGAATTAGCCTCAGAAACAGTGGGAAACAGTGCTTCTATACTAATTGCCAGGCGCTGAGACGAATGCCGCCAAGATCGAGCGTCTATGACTTACGGTTCAAGAATTAGCCTCAGAAACAGTGGTTCTGAACATGCTGCCAAATAGCTCGCCTGGGAAACATCCAGAGAAGTCCAAGATAGTGTTTTTTAGACTGGCTGCCACGAGCTGAAACGAATGCAGCCAAGAGCGAGCGTCTGTGACTTACGGTTCAAAAGTTATCACATAAACATGGTTCTGAACTTTGCTGCCAGCCTGAAAGCGAAAGCAACCAAGATCGAGCGTCTAGGATTTACTTGTGAATAGCTCGGCCTGGAAAACATCCAGAGTAGTCAAAGACAGTGCTTCTATACTAATTGCCAGGCGCTGAGACGAATGCCGCCAAGATCGAGCGTCTATGACCTTACGGTTCAAGAATTAGCCTCAGAAACAGTGGGAAACAATGCTTCTATACTAATTGCCAGGCGCCTGAGACGAATGCCGCCAAGATCGAGCGTCTATGACTTACGGTTCAAGAATTAGCCTCAGAAACAGTGGTTCTGAACATGCTGCCAATAGCTCGCCTGGGAAACATCCAGAGAAGTCCAAGATAGTGTTTTTTAGACTGGCTGCCACGAGCTGAAACGAATGCAGCCAAGAGCGAGCGTCTGTGACTTACGGTTCAAGAGTTATTCACAGAAACATGGTTCTGAACTTTGCTGCCAGCCGCGAAAGCGAAAGTAACCAAGATCGAGCGTCTAGGATTTACTTGTGAATAGCTCGCCTGGGAAACTTTGAGATAAGTCAAAGACAGTGCTTCTATACTAATTGCCAGGCGCTGAGACGAATGCCGCCAAGATCAAGCGTCTAAGACTTACGTTCAAGAATTAGCCTCAGAAACAGTGGGAAACAGTGCTTCTATACTAATTGCCAGGCGCTGAGACGAATGCCGCCCCAGATCGAGCGTCATGACTTACGGTTCAAGAATTAGCCTCAGAAACAGTGGTTCTGAACATGCTGCCAATAGCTCGCCTGGGAAACATCCAGAGAAGTCCAAGATAGTGTTGTTTAGACTGGCTGCCACGAGCTGAAACGAATGCAGCCAAGAGCGAGCGTCTGTGACTTACGGTTCAAGAGTTATTCACAGAAACATGGTTCTGAACTTTGCTGCCAGCGCGAAAGCGAAAGTAACCAAGATCGAGCGTCTAGGATTACTTGTGAATAGCTCGCCTCGGAAACATCCAGAGAAGTCAAAGACAGTGCTTCTATACTAATTGCCAGGCGCTGAGACGAATGCCGCCATGATCAAGCGTCTAAGACTTACGGTTCAAGAATTAGCCTCAGAAACAGTGGTTCTGAACATGCTGCCAATAGCTCGCCTGGGAAACATCCAGAGAAGTCCAAGATAGTGTTTTTTTAGACTGGCTGCCACGAGCTGAAACGAATGCAGCCAAGAGCGAGCGTCTGTGACTTACGGTTCAAGAGTTATTCACAGAAACATGGTTCTGAACTTTGCTGCCAGCCGCGAAAGCGAAAGTAACCAAGATCGAGCGTCTAGGATTTACTTGTGATAGCTCGCCTGGGAAACTTTGAGATAAGTCAAAGACAGTGCTTCTATACTAATGCCAGGCGCTGAGACGAATGCCGCAAAGATCAAGCGTCTAAGACTTACGGTTCAAGAATTAGCCTCAGAAACAGTGGGAAACAGTGCTTCTATACTAATTGCCAGGCGCTGAGACGAATGCCGCCAAGATCGAGCGTCTATGACTTACGGTTCAAGAATTAGCCTCAGAAACAGTGGTTCTGAACATGCTGCCAATAGCTCGCCTGGGAAACATCCAGAGAAGTCCAAGATAGTGTTTTTTAGACTGGCTGCCACGAGCTGAAACGAATGCAGCCAAGAGCGAGCGTCTGTCACTTACGGTTCAAGAGTTATTCACAGAAACATGGTTCTGAACTTTGCTGCCAGCCGCGAAAGCGAAAGTAACCAAGATCGAGCGTCTAGGATTTACTTGTGAATAGCTCGCCTGGGAAACTTTGAGATAAGTCAAAGACAGTGCTTCTATACTAATTGCCAGGCGCTGAGACGAATGCCGCCAAGATCAAGCGTCTAAGACTTACGGTTCAAGAATTAGCCTCAGAAACAGTGGGAAACAGTGCTTCTATACTAATTGCCAGGCGCTGAGACGAATGCCGCCAAGATCGAGCGTCTATGACTTACGGTTCAAGAATTAGCCTCAGAAACAGTGGTTCTGAACATGCTGCCAATAGCTCGCCTGGGAAACATCCAGAGAAGTCCAAGATAGTGTTTTTTTTAGACTGGCTGCCACCGAGCTGAAACGAATGCAGCCAAGAGCGAGCGTCTGTGACTTACGGTTCAAAAGTTATTCACATAAACATGGTTCTGAACTTTGCTGCAGCCTGAAAGCGAAAGCAACCAAGATCGAGCGTCTTGGATTTACTTGTGAATAGCTCGCCTGGAAAACATCCAGAGTAGTCAAAGACAGTGCTTCTATACTAATTGCCAGGCGCTGAGACGAATGCCGCCAAGATCGAGCGTCTATGACTTACGGTTCAAGAATTAGCCTCAGAAACAGTGGGAAACAATGCTTCTATACTAAATTGCCAGGCGCTGAGACGAATGCCGCCAAGATCGAGCGTCTATGACTTACGGTTCAAGAATTAGCCTCAGAAACAGTGGTTCTGAACATGCTGCCAATAGCTCGCCTGGGAAACATCCAGAAGTCCAAGATAGTGTTTTTTAGACTGGCTGCCACGAGCTGAAACGAATGCAGCCAAGAGCGAGCGTCTGTGACTTACGGTTCAAGAGTTATTCACAGAAACATGGTTCTGAACTTTGCTGCCAGCCGCGAAAGCGAAAGTAACCAAGATCGAGCGTCTAGGATTTACTTGTGAATAGCTCGCCTGGGAAACTTTGAGATAAGTCAAAGACAGTGCTT